>NC_135498.1:157540123-157772623 GCF_052857255.1 Amblyomma americanum | reverse complement strand
CTGATTTGATGAAGTCCAGTAGAGAACGATAGTACGGTCCCTGCGTCCAGGCAATGAATGAAGTAGGGTTGCTTGGTGAAAGACCTGCTACCGTCAGGTGCCGGATCCTTGTAGGCTTGAGAGCCGGACAGTGCCACAGAAAGTGATGAATGTCGGCCTCAATGTCCTCGTGCTTACATATCGGACACCCTGGCCGAGGAAACAATTCTCGGTACTGAGGCCACTTCTGAGCTCAGTTATGGCTTGTGTGAGGGTAACCCCGACCCGGATCCTCCTAAGCGCAACCTCCTTTGCACGGGTAAGACCGCGGGGGAGGGTTACCGCGCACGGAGGGATGAGAGCATGTGTGCGGCGCCGGAGGAGTTCCTTTCTTGATGAAAGGAGGGTAAAATTGTCCAAATGAAGGAGCCGAGGCGGCGATGAGTTTGTATTCGCACGGCGGGTCGCTAAATCTGCCTGGCTTTGATAGGTCAGCAGATCCCGTGGGAGCCACTCAATACGTACCGCCTGCGGAATGCGTGCCGCGAGCCGGTGGATGTCCTGACATATCGTTGGACAGCGGCTAACACGTCGTAGCAACCGGGATACTTGAAGGGCGTCAGTGTGGATGACAACGCGGGCAGCAGAGAGCATAGTTATGTCGGCCACGGAGCAGAGTGCTTCTTGAACTGCAGCGAGCTCAGCACAAAAAGACGAAAGAGGTTCCGTAAGCTGAAACCAAGAGGTTTGATTCAGGCCAGGTCTGCCCGGGCAGTATATAGCTGTTATTGCTTTGCAGCCTTGTATGCTTGCGTCTACGTAGACAACAATAGATCCTTCAGGCAGGCAAGCATCTTGTTCCTCAAATTCCTGGCGAAGCAACGATGCTGAATTAGCAGATGTTGGCCGGCGATTATCTGTTGGCTTGTTGCTGCTAAGCTGTACAAACTTCCACGGGGGAATAACTGGCGTTGGCGGCTGAAGAATGGAGTGTGACGTTGCATAAGTCCTCAGTGCATGCGTGGAGTGCGATAGACTGGCCTTAAGGCTGCGCGATTCACGGCGCTACTGCACCAGCTCTTCAATGGTATTGAGCAGCGCATTTTCTTGTAAAGCTATAACCGGTGTGATGCGTGGAAGGCACGTAATGGCCCTCATAGGCTCTCGTTTCACGGCTTCAAGGCGATCCCATTGGGCTCTTGTAAGATGTTGAAACTGGGCTTGATAAACAATACGGGGCCGTAGAACTGCCCTCACCAATTGCTGTGCAACGAACGAGCCTGAGCCACCAGTTTTAGGGGTAATTCTTCTAATCAAACCCAAAGTCTGAATAGCTTGCCTTTTTGCCTGAGAAAGCCATGCAGTCGCTGATCCTGATTGGTAAATCATTAAGCCAAGTATTTTTACACTGGGGCTTCCCTGAAGTGGGGTGCCTGATAGACAAAGACGGATTGGACTTGCAGCAAGTTTACGGCGTGCCCAGCGGTTGGCGACTGATGTGCATGTTGTTTTATGCACAGATAGCTGAAGTCCGACGGATGATGCGTAATTACAGGTAACATTAAATGCAGATTGAAGGACAGCCTTCTAAATACTGAGATCTTGGTGAGTACTCAACACCGTGATGTCGTCGCCGTACTGAAGAAATTTCATGTCACGGATGTTATGTAAGCGCCAAGCCAGCGGGATGAAAGCAATATTAAATAACGTCGGCGACAATTCTGATCCCTGGGGCACACCGCAGAGAGGAACAAATGATCCAACCGCTTCACCGCTCAGGCGTATTGCAAATTTTCTGCCTTCCAAAACTGATTGGGCAAAACTACGCACTCTCAGAGGGAGATGAAGCATGTGAATCGAATTCAGAATAGGTGCATGACTGATGTTGCCATATGCCTTTTCAACGTCCATTGCTGAAACAGTACGCACATTGTGGCTGCGGGTAGATGACAAAACTGCAGATGCTAAGACAGCCAACCCTTCCTCTGTACCAATATACGGATGAAAGCCGATTTGTGCTGGGTGATAAAAACCGTGCTGCTCTAGCCACCATGGCAACTCTGTGGCTAGCATTTTCTCCGCCAGCTTGCACAGCTTGCAAAGAGCAGTTAGGAGGCGTGTAATGGCGGCGTGATCACGTGATCATAAATGGCAGCCCACACGACACAACGCTGTAAATAGTATTTTACGCAAGCCTGTTGCGAATGCGCAGGTTCCGTGCACAAAACGACGTGGTGGCCGCGTCACGTGAGAACGAGGCAGCCTTCCAGCGGCCGCAGTAATTCGCTCACTGTCGCCGCCGAATTCCCAAGTGTGAACGCGCCTTTAGGATTTTCTGACGGTGGAACGAAAAACTGGTCCGTCAACCCAAATCTTTGTTCCTCGACCCTTTTGCCAAGCAATTCGCCTCAGATGTTCGGGCCGAGCACAGTGCTAGGAGAAACTACCCATTAGAAAACCGGTGGGTACCTGCGGCACTGGGGATCAAACCTAGGCTTCCCAAATGCGAGGTGGATGCTCTGCTACAAGGCCATCACTTCCGTTAACATTGGAACCCGCACGGACGTAAACGCTCAACGATGCATTGAATGGATTTTGGCGTGTCAATTTCACTGCTTTAGAGTCGTTTGTTGCCCAGGTTGGACGGGAATTTTGCGCACACTACCTTCGCCGTCAGGAACGCGCGCGCAGTCCGACAGCTTTGTGCGCGTCGTCACGGAGTGGCTGTAAGCCTTCATCGCCACCTATTGGGCGCAGAGCTAACTAGACCAATTGCTCCATTGTGGAGTGCAGGCGCACCTGCAGAAATTCTCTAGGACGCAAATGTTAGGAGTTACTAACGCGACATTAGTAGAATACACACGCGACTGCTCGATTCTACGCGTTTGTCGAAAGAAGCAATTTTGCATTGTATTTTATCCTCAGTACGACTTTGAGGGCGTACATACGCTTGGTTTACTTCTGAAAGTTTCAGTAAACAGGCTTCTCAGGTGCGCCTCTGTATCGCCGTCGGTTTTCAGCTGTGTGTTGCAGACGGCTCGCACGGTCGATCGAGCGAATATCTGCCCACGGAGATCACTGGGTGCAGCTCGAATACTTTTCTAAATTCCTAAAGACAGCCTAGCATGCATGAAGAAAAGCAGCTTGGTACATCCAGCTTTCTTTCCCCTATGATCCCGACTGGCACGCGTGGCAATTATTCCCTTCCGGAATTGGAACGAAATACATTATTCCGACTGCAAATGGCTTCAGCGCTGCAGCTGTAATTTCCTCCTCCAAAACAGACGCAATCGCCACTGTGCACGAGCTTTTTTTTTTTTGCCCAGGAAACGCCGGCAACACCTAAATGCACAAAAAGAGCACAGCTTTATTTTGATCCCCGAATCAATGGAAACCACGAGTGTGGAGCGACTTGAAAACGCAGCCAGATTTCCCTCTGCGCTTGCGATACGACCCTTCTTCGCATAAATGCTCATGAGATGCAAAGACCTTCTCTTTAGAACGAGTCCAAAGTAGTCCTTGTTCCGTCATACAAGTTCTTGCAGTGGAGAAAAAGCTTTCCAAATGCGACGCAACACGCGGGTAAGCACGAAACATATACGCACATCTGATAGTCGGCAGCATGTGCCGGCTTGAACATATGTCAATGTGCAGCAAGCATTTGTGAGGACTTGCGAGGATGTGCTCCAACTGTCAGCGTCAATATCCCTTCGAAAACCGGAGCCCTGCAAGAGTCTCCGTCTATGCGCAATCAATAATCCGGAACGATATTTCAAAAATTTCTGCCGAATTCGACTAACGATTCCATTTTTACTCCTCGATAATGAAGCACTGTCACACCACACCGCTAATCTAGGGCTATCCCCCAAGCGCCGTACTCGTACCAAGCGTAGGCGGCACAGAGGATGACTGACCCAAACGGGCAAGAGTCCAATATGAATGCTATACCACTAAACGACAATAATGAATGTTTTGATTGTCATACTGAAGGCGAGAGAATACGACCCTGGTACATGCTTATAAGATTGGTTAGTTTGGTTATCAAGGAAACGAAATAGATCACAACTGCCGCTGGATGGATGGATGGATGGATGGATGGATGGATGGATGGATGGATGGATGGACGGACGGACGGACGGACGGACGGACGGACGGACGGACGGACGGACGGACGGACGGACGGACGGACGGACGGACGGATGGATGGATGGATGGATGGATGGATGGATGGATGGATGGATGGATGGATGGATGGATGGATGGATGGATGGATGGATGGATGGATGGATGGATGGATGGATGGATGGATGGATGGATGGATGGCAGAAGCGTCCGATTTGAAACGGGTTTATGGCAGTTGCCACCGAACTCAGATTTTTTCCTCTTTATTTTTGTTTAACTCTAATGTAAAATGTAATTAAATCCCGCCATTTTTTATACGTCTTGCTACACTCTTGTAACCTTATTTCACCTCCCTGATTTTCAGCCACCAATCTTCCTATCGCTTTTGAGTTATTTCCACCGCAGGTTCATTCACATGACGATTGTTCTCTCTAAAGCCGAGGGCCTCACGAAAGGTGACTGCGCCTGCATCGACAGCGGGAGTGATACCATATCACATTAAAGTATGAGGTGTTCTGTTGTTCCTAAAGTTTGACCACACACAGCACATGTGTCAACTTCTTCGTTAAATTTATTTTTGTAGCGGCGCGTTCTAAGACACGCGTACCCAGCTTCGAAGAGTAGGGCACTGCCTCTTGAGTTCTAAAAAAACGCTTTCTTCCTGATCTGCCTATTGCCGTATCGATATTGTTCTAGGCTATAGGGTTCTTTTCCATTGAATTTATTCCATTTTTCATGCAGACATGCACCGCCACGGCACCGTTCTGCACCGTTGCGCACTAGATCGCACTGTCTCCATCGAGGGTGAAACGAAGAAAATAGCATCACACTCATCGCTCAACAATAATTCAGAGCGGGCGGTGTGGGAACGAAATTCCCGAATGCTTGATAGATATGCTCTACCACAAGGCCATTGTTTCGGTGAGCTACAACATAAAGAAAAAAACACTG
Organism: Amblyomma americanum; assembly: GCF_052857255.1. Lineage (NCBI taxonomy): Eukaryota > Metazoa > Arthropoda > Arachnida > Ixodida > Ixodidae > Amblyomma > Amblyomma americanum. The sequence goes on along the minus strand of NC_135498.1, from coordinate 157,767,571 downwards.
TTCTCACGACTGACCACAAGAAAATAAAAGAGGGCCACAAGCGGGTTTTGAAGCCGCACAACGTGCACATGCGGTTGTAAGACGGCGGAACGAATCTCTGGCCCATCAACACACTGGATTGGTTCACTGCAGTTTTCCAAAGCATTTCGCCAAGTTCAGCAATCCGAGCCTCGGAGAAACCTTGTACCCACTATAAAGCCAGTGGGTACCCGGCGGCGCTGGGGATCGAGCCCAGCACCTCCCGAATGCGAGGCTGGTGCTCAACCACAATCAAACCAATTCAGTGTGCAACATCCTTAAAGGAGTGTCCACACAGTTGTCATAAAATAAAAAACAATCAATGGCGAGAGCGAGCATTATCCGCTGTCGCTGCAGAGATTCCTCTGAGAACTCCACACGAAAGCGCGATCGGTTCCAGAGAAACTTCTGGCGCCTATTCTAGGAAGGTGCATTCCCGCGACGACCAACATGACGGCACCCTTCAATGCAGAACGCCTCTCTTCGGACAGGATTCGTCGTTTTTACCGCCCATTTCAGCGCGTTAATTGGTGACAAATGGGGCACCGGTCTGTCGCCTCGTCTCATCTGGCCCATAAAAAAACGTACGGGTGATCAATTTTCTCTAATTTATTTAGAGTGATGATTCTGCCCCTTTTAGGCTCAGGAGAAGCGTCGTTTTCGTTGACAACAGTGGTTCGCCTTCTAACAACCTGATGGCGCCACTAGGCAAAACTTATCGATACTAGCGGAAAAGCTTGCCAGCTCCGCACACGTCGTAATCTTTCCCAGCCACGCATTTGCCACAGCGCATGCGCAGCTACCCTATGTAAAACAAGATTATATGCCCGCTAGTACGTCTCCAGCATGCTAAATTTCTAGAAATGGCGTAGCGTCTTGCAAAATCGCTGCATTTAGCGTAACCAGCTAACGCCAGACAGCGTCGATTAACCTCTTTTCTTGCCATATCTGTGTACGCCATGAGCAGACGACGAGCGGACACGTGGTGACCGCGTGACGTGTGAACAAGGCTGCATTTCTGCGGCTGCGAATTTCGCTTCCTCTCGGCGCCGATTGCCCAAGTGTGAACGCGCCTTTAGGGTTGTTTGAAGGCGGAACGAATCACTGGTCCATCAACCCAACTCTTTGATCAACGACCTTTTCTCAAGCAATTCGCCCCAAACGGTCCAGCAGAGCACCAGGCCAGGGGAAACCTTGAACCCATTAGAAAACCGGTGGGTACCCGGCGGCACTGGGGATCGAACCCAGCACTTCTCTAATGCGAAGCGGATGCTCTGGTACAAGAGCATATCCTTCTTTGGCACCGTCCGTTTTCAGCTGTGTGCAGACAGCTCACGCGCTCGATCGAACCGTGAGGGCAGCGTAAACCCTTTTCTAAATTCTAGAGGACAGCCTTTCGTGTATCGAGAAAAGCAGGTTGGCACATCTAGCTTTCTATCTCTTATGATCCCGACTGCCATGCGTGAGGTAATGCTTGCCGGAATGAGCAGAAAATAATACATTATTCCGACTCCAGAAGGCTTGAGCACTGCAGCCGTAATTTTCTCCTCCAAAACAAGCGCGGTTGCCAGTGTGCATAAGTTCTTTCTTGAGCACACGTTCATTTCGAGCCGCCAATCCTTGGAAACAATGAGAATGATGCGACTTGAGTATATAACCATATTTGCTTCTTCGCCTGTGATACAACGGTTCTACTCATACATGCTCATAAGATGCAAGGATTTTCTTTCAGAAGGACTGGAAACTAGCTACTCCTTGCTCCAGAATACAAATTCTTGCAGTGCAAAGCAAGCTTTCCTAATGCGACGCAACCCGCGGGTAAACACGGCTCTACTACGCACTTCTCAAAGCCGGCAGCTTGTACCGGTTTGCAGAAAGTTCAATGTGCAACAAGCATTTGTGAGGACATGCGAGGATGCGCTCCAACTGTCTGCCGCAATAACCCGCCGAATACCGCAGCCAGGGACCCCGGAACAGGGAGGGCAAGGTAGGCGATCGCCCCCCCCCCCCCCCCACCAACATTTTTATAGAGGGGGCAGCGCCCCTTGCCCCACCCCCTCGCCAATCGCTCGCACTCGGATCAGATTTCTGTCAATTGAAACATTTCAGTTTTAAGACTCTTCTAATGCAAAGCACAGTGGAACTGAGCTACTTGTCTTCGTAGCCAGTTGTTTTCATTTCGTATAAGAGTAACCTAAACCAGGTGGTGGGAGGAAGAAGAAGAGCGCTGCGAACGGCAGCATCTCTTGATCGAGCTCCTGTTTTTTTGAAATACTTTGTGCTTCTGTAGCCTTCAAGGCAACCTCGCCGTCCCAGGCGATGGCGGATGACCCGCCGCCTCTGCTGCCTTCTGTGGCTAGCAGTGTGAACTGCACAGATCAGCCTGGATGCAGTATGGATCTCCCCTCAGAGCTCCCGGGATCGTCCAGTTTCTCTGACTCGGATGACATGGAGTTCGACGGAGGCTACACCGAGATTGTGAGTCGGCGCCTGAAGAGGAAGCTTTCCAAAACCCCGACTGAGTGTGGGCCCAGTGTGTGTACGAAGCGGGCTAACAAGTCCATTGTGCCAGCGAAGATGCCTCACCAATCCAGTGTGAGCAAGAAAACAACCAACGAGGCCAATGTAAGTGAGCAATCTCTCACTTACACAATTTCATACATGCCTGTTGAGGAAGAGAATCTCAACTCCATCAACAGGCAGACTTTGACTCTTCTTCTTGAACGACTGGTTCCGGGCCAAGTCAAAGAAGTGCGTATTAACGCAAGAAGGAATATCCTCTCTGTTGATGTCTCTAGCCGGGCAACCCTGGATAAGTTGAAGACCGTGTCTGTCCTTGGCAACATACGAGTCCGCTCGTTCTTCGCTCATGGACTTAACACTACTGCTGGTGTGATTTCTGACGTGGACATAGAGATCAAGGATATGGACTTGGTGCAACTGCTATCAAGTTCTGTTCGCATAACTGACATCCATCGTTTCGGCAAATCACGGTGTGTCAAACTAGTGTTTGAGGGTACTACTTTACCATCGCATGTGAAAGTGGGTTTTGTGAGGCACCCAGTGCGTCCTTATGTGCCCCGACCGGTGCAGTGCCGAAAATGCCAGAAGATTGGACATGTAAGTACTGCGTGTACGAGCACGAAAACATGTCCGCGTTGTGGTGGCGTGCACGATGGACCTACATGTACGATTGAGTCTCCAGTTTGTGCTAACTGCAAAGGTCCTCATGAGGCAACATCTAGGGAATGTCCGAAGGTGAAAACAGAGATGAAGATCTTGAAGAAAATGGTGAGAGACCATTCTACTCACCCAGAAGCAGCAATCGCAGTACGTCGCTCCAGGAGGAGGACACGAAGTCGGCAGAAGAAATTGAGCTCAGTAAATGACGTGTCAACACATCAGGAGGACCGAGACCGCTCTGCCGCGCAAAAGCCACTGCCTCCAGCTCCGCAAGAGCCAAGACTGACAACCCCCCAGGAGGACCCCGCAGAGTGGCCACTTCTACCATCGCGTACTGTAAGCTCTGTGACACGTCCGCCTGTGCGTCCGCCGGCTGTGTCGACAACAGATGATCAAATCAGGGCGATGCTGAAACAGCTGATAGGCACCTTACGGCTGATAATTGCTGGAGTGGACACGCCAATTGCTAAGGCTGCTGTCCAAATTTTAGACGCTATTGAACCGGTGCTTGCCACCCTTTAATAGCAGTCAAAATTATGGCTCTACCGTCGTCAGCACCCTCACTGCAGGAGAGAATCTCTCGATCGGCAGTATTACAATGGAATGCTCGAGGTCTGCGCGGCCGCCTAGCAGATCTCAGGCAGAGGATCTTCAAATACCGATTTCCGGTGCTTGTAATATGTGAGCCTAATATCACATCTCCTTTTCGACTGTCCGGTTATGAAAGTTTCCTCTCTGGAGCGGCTGGGCATTTGAGCAAGGTACTACTATGCGTCCGTCGTGACCTCACTTACGTTCGGCATCAAATTACTGGGGGCAGTAGCAACGAGTATGTAGCAATCACTGTGACTTTGAATGGGCGCACAATCTCTATTATAGGTGGCTACATACCACCAAGGGGTCGATTTGATGCCCTACGACTACAATCGCTACTTGACAGCGTTTCGGAACCCTATATAATAGTAGGAGATTTCAATGCGCATCACCACGGCTGGGGAAGCGCCGTTACGAACGTTCGAGGACGGGATATCGCCACGTTCATGAACAATGCAGGTCTCGTTTTGCTCAATGATGGCACGCCGACATTTCTACGCGGGACTACCTACAGCAGCTGCCTGGACCTTGCATTTGTATCCAGGCGCCTGTCATCGTTCGCAACGTGGTGTGCTGATATTGAAAGTTATGGAAGTGACCACATACCGACGTATGTGCAGCTACGGTGGTTTCACCGTCTTCCAAATGCCAAAATACGTTGCACCGACTGGAGTGCTTTCCGCATTGTTCTAGAAACAACCTGTGGGAAACTCGCTGATCCAACAGATGTGGAACAGCGTATTATTTCGGCCATGCACGATGCAACACGCCATATCTCAGCGCCAAATTCCACAGCACCAGTGGATGTGATCTACGCGCAGCTTCGGGCGATTCGTCGGCGCGCAGAAAGAAAATACCGGAGGACAAAGGATGTCTCGGATCTCCGGGCCTCTCGACGTGCCCAGAAGCAAATACAGCGCTATTTGGAGAACCTAGGCAAACAACGGTGGCGGTCATTTTGTAGCAGATTGGATCCCCGCAAACCACTCTCCACAATCTGGCACGTTGTTCGAGCACTGCCGACATTTCCCCAGCAGAAACACCCTTTCCGTGCATTGGCACTTCATGATAGACGGCAAGAACTAGAGGTGGCGGAGGATTTCTGCTCGGGAATTGCCGGAAGCGCTTCTTTACCTCGGCAGCATCGATGTGCTCCCCCCACGATGGACGATCGACTGGACATCCCCTTCACAATTCAAGAACTGAAAGCAGCTCTTTCTGCTTGCACGCATCCTTCATCCCCAGGACCTGATGGAATAACATACAATGCGCTTCGTCATCTAGGCCCACAGGTAATGGAAGCCCTCTTAACATTGTTCAACCACTCTTGGGCCTCTGCCACTGTACCACAGCAGTGGAAAAGGAGCCGGATTGTGGCCTTGCTCAAACCAGGGAAATCGCCACTCACATTAACATTCTACAGACCAGTAGCTCTGGCAAGTTGTATTGGCAAGACGATGGAGCGTATGGTGCTAACCCGTCTAGAATGGTTCCTTGAAAAACATGGGCTATACCCTTCCACAATGACGGGTATCCGCAAAGGCCGGTCTGCCATCGACAGTGTAATTGATCTCGTGTCAACGGTAGAACATGAAAAACGCCGTCACAGGTTGACTGCTGCTCTTTTCCTCGACATAAAGGGCGCATTCGATAATGTTCAGCATGATGCAGTACTAACTGCACTCGAAGAATGTGGTATAGGCGGACGTGTACACAATTGGATTGCAAGCTATTTGACAAACCGGACAGTCTACATGGAGACTCTTGAAGGTGACACAGCAGATCATCATGTTGCTTGTGTTCCTCAGGGAGGAGTGCTCAGTCCAACGTTGCTCAATCTCGTGCTCATTGGCCTTTTCAAACAACTACCGAAGACTGTTTCAATATCCGCCTACGCAGACGATATTTGCATGTGGACATCAAGTGTCACGCGTCCCCAAGTGCAAGCAAGATTGCAGCGTTCGGTGTCCATTACGTCTGCGTACTTGCGCCGTCAGGGGCTTGAACTTTCGCCAACTAAAAGCGTAACATTGGCTTTCACACGCAAGATAATGGCGTGGTATCCGGTCACAATCGACGGGCAAATTGTTCCATACGTAACACATCACAAATTCTTGGGTGTTACGATAGACCGTGACCTGTCCTGGACGAAGCACATTTCTGTGCTCAAGAAAAAGCTCGACAGCTTTGCAAGCATTGTGCGGTGTATGGCAGGAAAATGTTGGGGTCCCTCTGAGCGATCTTTACTACACGTGTACCAGGCGCTGGTAGTCGGCCTTCTCAGATACAGTGCATCCGTTCTCTCGGGGGTCAGACTATCAGGCCTGCGTGTGCTTGAAAGCGCGCAGGCTCGTGCTTTAAGAGTATGCTTGGGTTTGCCATGTAAAACTTCTACATGGGGCACATTTTATGAGGCCCGCGCCTGCCCAGCACGAATTTATTTTCAACAGGAGCCACTTCGTGTGCATTTGCGGCATCTGACCAGGCATCGTCATCACCCCCTGACTAACATTAGTGCGGTGCGTCCAGATGCAGCCTTTTCCAGAGCCCTTTGAATGCAGCGCAATGCGCTGCCTTCGAACTACGCGCCACAGCAGATTGCGGAGGTGCCACTTTGGGCAGTACCAAAACCATCTATACGGACAACAATCCCAGGGATAACAAAGAAAACGCACATTCCAACAGTCGGACTGAAACAGCTGGCGCTGTCATACATTACATCTATCTATACTAACACCCAGCATGTTTTCGTGGACGGATCCGTTACGACCACTTCTTCAGCTGCAGCGGTGATAGTGCCAGGAAATGCCTCATGTCACCGTTTCAGGCTCATGCACAAAACGTCCTCTACGGCAACCGAATTGGCAGCCATACGAGAAGCCGTCCTTTATATTGGTCACCAGCCAGCGCAGCAATGGACTATATTCTGCGACTCGAGATCGGCATTACAGGTCGTACAAACTTATCTAAAACCAAGAGCATGCGAGCAGCTGGTTCAACAGATTGTGCTTTTGTTAGCCGAGGCTTTCCACCGCGGCCATATCATAAAGTTTCAATGGATACCGAGCCATTGCGGCATAGCGGGAAACGAGCGTGCTGACGCCGAGGCTCGGATGGCACATAGTGATGGTGCTTTCATTGAGATAGCCTTTTCAAGATCAGACATTGGAGCCTTGTTGGCGCATTTATTACAGGCGGCAATGCAGTCGCACTAGCATGATCCGAGTCATCAACAGGACCGCGTGTGTAAGCTTGACGCTGGCTCACGATTACATTTCCCATCTGTGGTGGTGCGACGTCATGGGACTTTACTCCACCGGCTACGGCTTGGCGTTGCCTACACCAAACACTATCTTCACAAGATCGGCATCGAAAGTAACCCAAATTGCGCACAGTGCAACACACCAGAGACTATTGGACACCTTGTTTGCGCGTGCCCGAAGTATACTTCTGAAAGAACAACATTGGAGGCGACCGTGAAAAACCTGGACTCTCGCCCTCTCTCTGAGGAAACTCTTCTGGGCGCAAGGACGAGACGTTCTGATTGGTGGCGTGTGACAAAAGCCCTGCTCAACTTTTTGTGTGAAACAGGCCTGGATACTCGTTTGTGACCGCCTGTGCACAACCTACATGGTTAATGACATGTGTCGGTGTTGTGTTGCAGACACCAGTTTTGAGTTTTATGTGTGTCCAGTAACCGCGATGCGAGCGCCAGCCAGTGTTGTGTGTGTGTGTGTGTGCGTGTGCATAGACATCACCCGTGAAACTCTTTGTATTATGCCATCCTCAGCCTTCATTCACACTTTCCTTTTCCTCCTCTTCCCTTTCCCCTGTGTGGAGTAGCAGGCCAGGGCCCTGTTACCACCGGCCGACCTCTCCGCCTTTCTTTCATTAAAATTCCCTTTCTTCTTCTTCAACAGAAGTCGACTGTCTAACCCATGTACTTAATCATGATTACCTGAATTTAAAAAAAAAACTATGCACCAACTTTTTTGATGCAATTGATCACTCCTCGTGAGTAAAGCTTCCCATTTCAATTCGTTTTATATTGCTGTGAATCTTTGCCCCGTTTGTTCGTTCGCACTCAAAACCACCGGCACATGGCTTTATCATTTTGTTTTGTATTGCGAGATGACCACACTTATCTCTATTGCTCACGGCCATGTGCAAATGCTTCCATATTTTTCCACATCGTTGTAGTAGTTTCTGATTCTTTATCTCGAAGGTTCCTTGCCAGCTTTAAAGTGTGCGGGGCCAAGAACTACAGGCATTCAGTTTCACAACCGCCGAGCACGGTCGTGGCTATCGCCGCCGAACAGTCATTCAGTTCATAGAGGGCGAGTCAGTCCATTAAACAGTTTCTGTTGGTAACCTTTTCGTTCTCTTTTTACTGCTGGAATGTCGTCACCACAACATGACAGTTTGCTTCAACCTTAGAACATTGAAGGATAAAAATAATAAAATATAACATTTTAACGATTATAAAATAAATAACAAAATAAGATCGAAGTCTTGCCCTCCACTCAAAAAATGTTCCGGAGTTCTGACCGCAGCCCTGGGTCACCACCGATGCGCAATTAGTAATCCGGAGCGGTCGGTCATGATATTCTACGGAATTCGACGAACGATTGCATTTTTACCGCTCTACAGTGAAGCACTGTCAAACCACACCGCTAGGCTATAGGCCTAACTCCACAGCTCCGTACTCATACCAAGCGTAGGCGGCGCACGTTATAACTGACGCCAACATGAAAGAGTCCGATACGGATGATATACCGCTAAACGACAGAAATAAATGTTCAGAGTCTCATCTGGAAGGCGAGATAATACGACCCTGGTACACGATTGCCAAATTGGTTGGTTTGGTTATCAAGAAGACGAGATTGATCACAACTACGGCTGGATGGATGGATGGATGGATGGATGGATGGATGGATGGATGGATGGATGGATGGATGGATGGATGGATGGATGGATGGATGGATGGATGGATGGATGGATGGATGGATGGATGGATGGATGGATGAATGGATAGATGGTAGGAGCTTTCCCTTTGAATTGGTGTGATGGCGGTTGCCACCATGCTCAGCTTTTTTCCCCTTCATCTTTGTTTAAATGTGATGAAAGTTGTTAATAAAATTTGCTATTTTCTTTAAATATGTCTTCCTACATTTCTAACCTTATGTCTCCTCTTTGCTTTTGAGCCCCAATCTTCCAATCACTGTTTGCTAATCTCCCCCGCAGATTTATTTACATGACTTTTGCTATCGCTAAACCCTACATTCTAAAAAAAGGTGTGAGAAACGGTTAAATTCGAATTTGACCCCTTCTCGGCAGGCTTGGAATAAGTTTTCAGCCTTGAAATACCTGCTGCGAGCCTTTTAGTCTGTTTCGTGAAAGTCGCACCTTTTTAATCTCTTTTTGTCAGTGTTGAGAACTGTGTTTCGTTTTATATGCCAAATTTTGATGGAGAAATGCTTGCTGGAATTTCTCCTAGAGGGCACTTTGAGTTTAGTCACTTTAACTTTGAGTTTGAGTTTGAGTTTGAGTCACTTTGAGTTTGCACTTGCGCAGTATCTCCATGCTAGCAGGTTCTTTTTACTGAAAAGCGCACAGTTTTTATTTTTCTTAAGAAGTAAACTCTGAAGCGCGGCAGTTCTAGTTGATCAAAAAGGCATATTTTTTCATGTGGAAGTTAGAGCAAGATGTCTTATAAGAAGAAAAAGCGTTTTATAGAAGCTTTGCTGTTTATATCCTCCCGAAGTTGCTGATCATAACTTACCACTCTAGGTGTAATTTCCTCTTTAGCAACAAAACTGAAAACAATGACAATGACGAATCTTATTTATGGTGCAATGCTCAAAGAGGAAGCAAGAAGATATACATGTATGTGAGGTTAGGATTGATTTCCGCAACCTTCGTTTTTTAAACTTGCTCGGATCAAGGTTTTTGCACGTCTTCATTTCTCAAACACGAGGTGGCATATTATTTTGCTTGTAGCTTTAAGATGGTGCCGTGACCAACGTCGTTTTTAAAGGACGTCGGATGAGGGCAGTTGCATGAACGAGTCCTTGAAGCAAGCTGTTCTTAAGTGGTGAGAACCCTCAGCGATGTAAAGCTGGACCCGCGTGGTAGTACGCAGGACGCGTTTATACTGCGACGTAACGCGCGCGCGCGGCACGGCGACGTCACATTGGCCACAGCGAGACTCTCTACACTCCAACTGCTCTTGACCGCCGACGGGTTCTGCGGGTTCGGCGCCCACCGACCACACCAGCGGCAACTTGGAGCGTGTGTCAATTTCGCTCCGAGCGCGTCAGTCTCCGCCGGCCAGGCCAGACCGGTTCCGCCTCTAGTCGGGGCGGCGTTTTCCCGTTTTCCAAAACTGATGGGAACCGACTTAAGTAGAGGTGTGCACCGATTAAGAATACAATGGAGGGCGACTGACTCATCTCTCTTCAAGCTAACCGGTTGTGAGTAGAGCAGGAAGTGAAAACCAATCTGTGAACGATGGTGTTTGTCGGAAAGCAACTTCTTGTAAGTCAGATTTTCTGGAATTTTGAAAGTTGAAACCGAAAATTATCCTTCACATACAGCCCTTTAATTTCCTGCTCTGCTAAGAGAGACAAGGTGAGTCAATCGCCTTCCATTTAATTCTTTTTATAAAAGAAGAGAGAGTGACGCCCCTTAATCTCAGTGAACCTGAAGCCCCACGGGTTACCACCAACTTTCGAGCGGTTCATATGCAAGCGATTCGGCGAATAGAGCGAACACCGGCGTGGCGCTGCGAAGTGTTCCGAGAGCTTTTGTTTCACATTCGTCGCCGCTGCGCGTTTCCCACCGCTACAGTGGCTAGAATTCTAGCCACTGTACCACCACTGCGAAAACAAATGCTGCTGGTAAAAGATATGCGCTTGCAACCGGTTTTGGTGGCCTGCAAACACCAAAAGCGTAATATATAAGCACTATTTGGTCGTTTATTTTTATAGTTTATTTGAATTATTATAAATCTTGCGTTTTAAGCATGCAACACCACTTTATATAATTTCTTTTTCAAACAAAATTTTGTACCTGCGGCGTACAAACGCAAACACTGGTCTATGCGCATGCTTTCTTGCACGAGGCTTTCTACTGGTCACGTGGCAACGCCGAGCCGTCATTGGTTGAGATGCGGTGCTGCCGCGTAGCCGCCGCGAAAATTTTCAACTTGCCCGAACCTGGCCGCTCCACCCGCTGGAGGTTCCTTCGCCGCTTGAGAGAGGGTGTATGCGCCGCGGCGGCGGGATTCGCGAGTGGTTCGCTTGCATGTGAAACCGGCTTAAAGGGCAGTTGCCGAAGTGCCCTATGGTGCACCATTGTACCAGTCTCGACCTGTTCTTCATGTTCGCAGCCATGCTGTGCACACAAAAGGAGAGAGAGCGAGTATTTATTGTGAATTAGCTAGAGACCAATGCTGGTACAGGAGGCGAACTTGGCGCCCTATAGAGTCAGTAGAAATTTTGGATTCACTGAGCTTTTGCCTATTCATTGTGCCCTTTCAACAACTTCCTTCTCATACAGATAAAAGAGTACCTCCCCTCTTCCTTTTCGAACAAGAATGCGGAAATGCGAACAAGGGTTTTCGTTTCAAAAATTTGCGCTATATTGCAGAGGGTACTACTGTTCTGCAAGTTGTCAACTGACCACTTGCGGATACCAGTAAGTCACCTTTTCCGGGAAGCTTGTTTTGCAACTAAAAGGTCTCGAACCCAAACGACACACTCGCATTCTTCATGAGAAGGAAAACTCCGAATGGTGGCGCGCAGTCTGCTGCAGCGGCTAGGCAGGGATAGGAAAATGCCTTCGTCGCCGTTTCGTAGTGTGTGGGTTGTTCATTTTTCGGGCTACAGGTGCAGATGTGTGAATGGAGAAAGTTAGAGCGCCGGAAGTTAAAGCGCAGGCGTGTTGAATTTAGCGCCAGGTACAAAAAGCAGTCCAGCCGGCAGTATGGCGGTACGTGGAAACCTGTATAGCAGGAAGGAAAAGAGATAGAAGGGCTTTAGGAGGAGAGAAAAATCATGAGAGAGCAGTGCACCCTACCTTGCTTCTGAAAAACATCTCTCCTATTGCTGACTTGCTGACTTGGAGTACTTGCAATGCCGCCCTTTTGGAATGTGCTGCTTATATGGAAGCTCATCTCCCGATCTTTTCACACTGTACTCCTCTCTGGGGGGTAACAGACTAGTTGGTACCTGCTTAGTGTATTTGTCCTGTGTCTCGCTGCCTGCATGTTTCATTAGCTTCCAGTTTCAACATTTTTAGTATTCTTCGCAATACAGTTTGCACCAACGTCCTAGCGGCCGCCACCTCTGGGGCAAGATTACGGCGGTGAAAGGCAATAAGTTTCCCATATTCCGCTTATCGCCAACCTTTTTCCGCGTACGCAGCTGAAGGTAGCTTGTCCGCCCAAAAATGACTCCTAAGATGTCACGGCTTCTGAGAAAAACAAAATGAGGCTTTTTTTTTCGTTATCGAAACAATGAATAACTGCGCAAAAAGGACGGGACAAGAGAGAAGAAACACAAAAACACAAGAGACGAGCGCAGACTAACAACTGGTTTATTGCACTAACGCCTCCTTCCTTCGACAACAAAGCGCATGCGCACCAACAGCAAAAACAAAAGCCATAATCATCACGCCAAACTAAGAAACTCCAACTCCTTGCGGTACAGGTGTATGGAAGCCACGCTAACACATTTGTCAGACCCAAATCTCGCGATTTCCAAGGCTTCGATAACTTCACGTTCTTTCTTATCCCTCGCGCGTCCGATCATCTTAGTGCTGCCGAAAAGTGGAGCGCAATCTTTATCGTCATGCTTGCAGATCTTGCAATGGCTAGGCAGATGCTGCCCTCTAGAATCAGCTAAAGAATTGGCATGCTCTAATAATCTAATGTTGATGCATCGGCCAGTTTGCCCTACGTACACCTTACCACAGCTCAGCGGAATCTGATAGATTACATTCACTCTGCATTGCACAAACTTGTTCCTGTGGTTGGTGCTACACTCAATCTTCTTTTGCCTATCTGGTATAACCAAATTCCACAAACGCGACAGCTTTAAAGGTGCCGAAAAAAGGACCGCTACGCCAAATTTACCGGCGACTCTCTTCAGGCCGTGGGAGACCCTGTGAACATAGGGAATTACTTCATACATCCGCCTCTCCTGGGCATCCGCCCCACGAGGCTTTTAGTTTGGGCGGAAGGACTTGAACAGGGACTCGACAACACCCCGAAGGAAGGCCAGCGGAAAACCGGCAGACCGATGGTGATCAACCTGTACATCAAAGCTAGCCTTACCCTTATGAGGGCAGGACTTGGTTAACGAAGCCCTGAGGCAAGTTGACGAAATACCCCTCTTGACCAGCTTCGAATGAGACGAGTTGAAGGGCAGGAGTGCCTTTTTTGACCTAGGGATGTACGCCCAGCATAAGTGGTCAGGATTGTTCAAGAATAATTTTGAAGTCTAAGATTTGCAAACAAGAATTTTCAGGAAGTTCAATGTTAAAATTAATACTGGCAAAAGCAGACTTAAAAGACTTAAAAGATGATAAAACTTCCATAGCCACCTGTGTCAAGTTATCGTTGCGGTCAATATTTAAACGGATTAAAAAGTCATCGACGTATCGGAAGACCCGAACGATACGGTCGTCAGAAAGTACCCGTCAACCCAGGTTAATATCTTTCGTGGACTGGGGGAAGTGCAGGAGGAATACCACATCCGCCACTGTTCTGATGCTCGTCTCTTTTCACTGAGCGTCCCAAGGCGAATACCCCTCCCTCTGCTCGAGAGCATGAAGAAGGAACTGGACAACAAGGAATCCCAAGGGGTCATCCGAAAAGTGGACACGCCAACCACATGGTGTTCGGGCCTTGTCACTGTGCCGAAGTCGTCTGGGAGGTACAGGCTCTGTGTCGACCTGACGAAGCTTAACAAGGTCATCCAGCGGGAGTGCTACGTCTTGCCAACTGTGGAAGACATCTCAGGCCAAGTTGGTGGGGCACCAGTCTTTTCCAAGCTCGACGCAAAGTCCTGCTTCCACCAAATCAAATTAAGTCGTGAGAGTGAAGGCCTGACAACGTTTATCACTCCCTTTGGCCGCTACTGTTACAGGCGTCTTCCCTTCAGCCTCGCGACAGCGCCTGAATACTTCCAGCGCTTCATGTCAACACTCCTAGAAGGCATTTCCGGAGTCGCCAATATGATGGACGATATAGTAGTCTTCGGTAGCGGCCAGCGTGAGCATGATCTTCGCCTAGCTGACGTTTTGGCACGCCTAAATAAAGCTGGGGTAACTCTCAATGAAAAGTGACAGTTACGAGTGTCTTGAGTCCAGTTCCTTGGAATCGTCGTGGATGCGCAAGGAATTTCGCCGGACCCAGATAAGGTCAAGGCTATCAAGGATCTCCCGGCGCCAGTCGATGTCAGTGGAGTTCGCCGATTGCTTGGAATGGTCAACCACGTGGCCCGTTTCATTCCAAACCTGTCTGATGCCACGGCACCCATTCGTCCTTTCTAGAACAAGACAAAAAAGGGCCACAAATGGGCTTCTAACGCACGAGGCAGATTTAACGTTGTTGACGGCGGAACTTATCGCTGATCCGTCAGAGCAACTGTGGTCAAGACCCTTTTCCCAAGCATTTCACCCTGAAGAGCCGTGCACCAGGCCGCGGGAAATCTTGTACCCATATAAAACCGGTGGGTACCCGGTGGCACTGGGGATCGAACCCAGCACCTCCCGAATGCGAGGCGGATGCTCTACCACAAGGCCACGCTTCGGTTCGAAAAACCGAATTTGCGACAACTGAGCCTGCCCAAGATCCCCATGAAACAGGTTGGGGCTGTTCCAGTTTCCTACCTTGGAGGGGCGGTCATTGCACACAACGTTGAGAGTGTCCTCAACAAGGGGCCGAAGTTTAGCCTGGAAGTTTCCTTGAGCAAGCACGAGGCCTTGGCGACGGCCCATATAATTGCTGGAAAAGTTCAAGGCGAAGAGAAAGAACGTTGCCATTTAGAATGTGTTGCTACGATCCGCAACACTTTCAAAAGGAAGAAGAGAGGAAATTCCATGGTGAGATATGTGGCAAGCTATTTTAGAAACTCTGACCTCGCTTTGATGATGGCCGATAAAGAAGGAGGCTTTGTGGCCTTGCCTCAGAAGCTTTTCAGTGATAAGTCCATGTCAGCTGTCTTAAAGAACTTTAGGAGCACAGATCTGAAACCGTCCAAAGCGAAGGCAAAGGCGTTTGCCCTGTTAAGAAAGCTAAAACTCGACCGGCTAAAAAGTGAAGTGGTGAAGAACAAGGGTCTTGTGCTCACAGTGTTCTTCAGTGCCAAGAGCCACAAGGTGGACTGCCCTTTTAGAGCCATTGTTACGGAGACTGGATCCTGGTAAGCTGTGGTCAGTCAGTACCTTCTGCGCCATCTGGGAAGTCTGGCACCCGACGATCCGTACAAGGTCAGCAGCTCGGACCGAGTGGCGCAAGTGTTAGGGGATAGCCTTTCTGCTGTTAACTCGGGGTTCTCGGTTGATATCGAAGAGCTGTTCTACTCCCTTCCCCACGATGACCTTTTCCGCGTAGTCCGGAACTGTATCGAACGATCTGGTACTGTGTCTTTCCAGAATGCGTGTGGTATTTCTGTGGAAGGTTTTTTAGAATTGCTTAAGGAGTATCTTTCTTCAACGATTGTGAGTTTTCAGGATAAATTTTATGTGCAGAAACGCGGCATTTGTATTGGTTCGTGTGTAGCTCTCGTTCTAGCTGAGATCATTTTAGCTGAAATTGACCGCTCGCTATCGCGGGTACTTTCTGACGACCGTATCGTTCGGGTGTTCCGATACGTCGATGACTTTTTAATCCCTTTAAATATTGACCGCAACGATAACTTGACACAGGTGGCAATGGAGGTTCTAGCATCCATTAAGTCTGCTTTTTCCAGTTTTAATTTTACCATTGAACTTCCTGAAAATTCTTGTTTGCAATTCTTAGACTTAAAATTATTCTTTAACAATCCTGACCACTTATACTGGGCGTACATCCCTAGGTCAAAAAAGGCACTCCTGCCCTTCAACTCGTCTCATTCGAAGCTGGTCAAGAGGGTTATTGCGTCAACTTGCCTCAGGGCTTCGTTAACCAAGTCCTGCCCTCATAAGGTTAAGGCTAGCTTTGATGTACAGGTTGATCACCATCGGTCTGCTGGTTTTCCGCTGGCCCTCCTTCGGGGTGTTGCCGAGTCCCAGTTGAAGTCCTTCCGTACAAACTCAAAGCCTCGTAGGGCGGATGCCCAGGAGAGGCGGAAGGATGAAGTAATTGCCTCTGTTCACAGGGTCTCGCACGGCCTGAAGAGGGTCGCCGGTAAATTTGGCGTAGAGGTCCTTTTTTCGGCACGTTGCAAGCTGTCGCGTTTGTGCAATTTGGTTATACCAGATAGACAAAATAAGATTGAGTGTAGCACCAACCACAGGAACAAGTTTATGCAATGCAGAATGAATGTAGTCTATCAGGTTCCCCTGAGCTGTGGTAAGGTGTACGTAGGGCAAACTGGCCGATGCATCAACATTAGATTATTAGAGCATTCCAATTCCTTAGCTGATTCTAGAGGGCAGCATCTGCCTAGCCATTGCAAGATCTGCAAGCATGACGATAAAGATTGCACTTCACTTTTCGGCAGCACTAAGATTATCGGACGCGCGAGGGATAAGAAAGAACGTGAAGTTACCGAAGGCTTGGAAATCGCAAAATTAGCGCCTGACAAATGAGTTAGCGTGGCTCACATAAGCCTGTACCGCAAGGATTTTGAGTTTCTTAGTTTGGCGTGACGATTATGTTTTTTGTCTTTGCCGTTGGTGCGCATGCGATTTGTTGTCGAAGGAAGGAGGCGTTGGTGCAATAAATGAGTTGTTAGTCTGCGCTCGTCTCGTGTGTTTCTGTGTTTCTTCTCTCTTGTCCCGTCCTTTTTGCGCAGTTATTCATTCTTTCGCTAATGTCGTACCAACTAGGCCCTCACCGCACTCTTCTAGATTTTACTTTTTTTCGCTTGTAATTAACTGCTTTCTGTCTTATTAACACCTGTATTATTGTAACGATTATTTCTACTAATATTGAAGCATATTTCTTTGCATTTCTTAATCTCGTCCAAGCTGATGTCAGTGGAAACCACTTTACAAGGAACTACATCACGAGAGCGTCCCCAACACATTGAGACGCTGTTCAAGCGTATCAAAACGTAGTTCAACAGAGCTGGCCCTCAGTGCAGAAAGTGCTTTATCTTGATAACAGTGGTGAACACGAATTAAAAGCAGATCGACGCGACGCACTTTTTTAGTAACTGTCCATCCCGTTTGCGAGATGCCTTCAGAGCGATAGATTCGGATAAGAGCAGGAGATAGAGTTAATTCGTGACAGTTTGAGTAGACTACGATTTGCTGAGTGCATAACTCAGGGCCTAGGGAAGTACGGCCTATGGTTGAACGCCCGTATAAACGCTCAACACAGAAGGTTCGGAGCAAAACTAGATAAGAATAAAGTTATTACCAACTGGCAGGGAACCGCAGAATAGTAGCACGGCCGCAGGTCCGGACCACAGGCATGAAATCGCTAGGAGAAAATGAATGAAGGAGCTGGAGGACACTGACAGGCACTCTAAGGTTATGTCCGGACCTGGAGACAAATCTTGCCACACATCGATCAAAAACATCGACGTTAACGAAAAGGCTTCAAATTAAAATTTGGAAAACAAAGATGTCCGTTTGAGTGTTTTAAATGACACGGATATCTGGACACCTTTACCACACATACAGTATCCGCTATGCAAACTTTTAGGTTCTGCACAATGGCATGCAGCTAGTTAGGAACGCCACGCATTTTTTTAGCACAGCTACGTGAAACCTTCATTCTGATAACGCTTTGTGGTTCGTCACGCGAAATATTGGTGCACTCTTATGAAGCAAGGCAGCAGAAATCGAGACGGGCTCCCTAGGCACCATTATATCATGTTCAAACACGCACGGACTGTTTCCAGTAATGGCAGTGTTATTACGTTCCAGCTCGCAGGTGCGTTTTTTAATTGCATAAAATTTCGCGCTGATGTTTTTGTATTTAAAACAGCGTTCTAAACACCAGTTTCCGAGTCCTCACGTACATTCTTCCAGCTGAAACGCAAGCCATCAAATAGCATGGAATCAATTTTAACGCAGCAGCATCTCCCCTTACTTCGGCCCACGCAACCAGCTTCCAGGCGCCCTGCAATATGCGGGATGATAACTAGTTTCACATAAAAAAGAAATCGGGCACCTTTTTTAGCAACGATGGGCCACACCGTCACGTAGTACTATTTTAAATAATATATTTCAGGGTACTTAAAAATGATGAACACTTTTCTACCCCTATTTTTGTTTCGCAGCTATATAGTAATTTCCGAAAATGGCAATATTTAGGCCATTTCTCTGACGTTGCTATCTTTATTGGCCGGAGCACGCTGCGAACATCGCAGGTTAATAGTGTTAACCTGAAGCTGTTAATAGCACAGGTTTGTAGTTTTCTCGTAGTTCAACGTTAAAATCCAGTTCCGACTGTGGCTTTTCGGCGCCAGTAAATTCCGGAAGTATACCCCGGACGATCGTGTCATGGAATCTCGCGCGCACACACACACAAACACACACACACACACACACACACACACACACACACACACACACACACACACACACACACACACACACACACACACACACACACACACACACACACACACACACACACACACACACACACACACACACACACACTCGCGCACACGCACACGCACGCACACACGCACACGCACACACGCGCGCACACGCACACACGCGCGCACACGCGCTCACGCACACACACGCACACACACACACACACACACGCACACACAATTCGGATATCGAACCGAACTTTATTTACTGAAACGATCGCAACTACACCAAATAAATCTACTTGCTACTGTTGTCACGAAACACAGAACGTTGGCAGATAGCCTAAGACATGTTAGATTATTCAAGCTTACAACAGGCTAATATGCGAAATAAACGGAAAATCTAACTTAGGTTCGACTCGAGCTAGTTAGAAAGGACTTAGAATCTAGCTAGCTTCCACGCAGTTTCACTCGCCCACGTGATCAGTAATATAAGCGTTGCGTTATTGTTGCGCCCCGTCCTCTCTACCTCGTCCTTACTGCGTGGTCTTTGTAATGTATGCGCAAAAAAGAACTCAGAGAATGGGCCGACTAGCCCCACAGCGCATATTATAGGCACCATAATACTATAGGAAGCTACGTATATGTGGAAGAAACACGACGAAGTTGTTCTGTATCAGAACGCTGCCTTCACAAATGTGCAGTTTTTTGGTAATTTGTGCTATAATCAGGGAGGCGCCGCTCCTTTTCTGCCACGGCGATGGAAGTGGAGGCTTCCGGGCCTCTATTGGAATCCGGTGGGTCGGCAGTAGCCGCCCAGAGGAAGCACCTGCACCGCCAGAGAGACTCGAGCAGCCAAGGCACTGTTGTGTACTGGGTGCCAAGTGAAGACTCCTCGTCCTGGGCCGATGACGGTTTCATACCGGTTGTTGGCAAGAAGGCCAAGCGCAGACTACGTAGACAAGCCGAACCGTACTCATCGAGCACGTCAACGGTGTCCCCATCAAGCTCGCCAACGATCATTACGGCGCGAGGTTTTTCGGCGCATACAGCCTTGTTTGTGTCGCTGAACCCAACAGAAAATTTAAACCTCCTGAACAGGCAAGCTGTCTCTATTTATCTGGAGAGCCTCGTACCGGGAGGCTTTAAAGATGTCAGAATAAAGCCGTTCAAAAACGCCATTGCCATTGATGTGGTCGAGCGAAGTGCACTAGAGAGTTTAACCGAAATCACAAAACTCGGCAACATGAGTGTACGCTCCCTTATTCTCCAGGACAGCGGCACTACGGCTGGCGTAATCTACCACGTCCACATCGCCATCAGTGACGCAGATTTACCCATGTTGATCAAGCCGGCAACCAACGGCATTTCTATCATTCAAGTTCAGCGGTTATGAAGATCTACATGCATCAAGCTGACCTTCAAGGGTGACTGCATACCATCGTACGTGAAGGTTGGACACTTTCGTCATCCAGTTCGACCTTTTGTGCCTAAGCCTTTTCAATGCAGAAAGTACATGAGGATCGGCTACGTGAGCGGCGTCTGCATCAACTCCATCGTGTGCCCGCGATGCTCCGAGTCACACAGCAATGACGTTTGCCGCGCGACTACCTTGAAGTGCGCCAACTGCCACGGCCCTCATGACACTTTCTCGAAAGACTGCCCCCGTCTGAAGACCGAGCGGGCGGTACTGAAGCAAATGGTGCGAGACCATTCTACGCACAAAGGTGCCGCCGCAAAGATGCGACGACGTCGTTCGCGCCGCCTGTCAAAGAACAGTCACATTTGAGAAGAATGCCCTAAACGCAACTGCAGCTTGTCCGCCTCCACAAAAACCGTACCAAATCAAGAGAGCCCGGCGCTTGGTGAGGCTGGACCTGCTGCCTCAGATGCAACTTGGCCACCACTGCCAAAGCCTTCTATGCCTACGGTGTCAGGGTTGTTGGGGCACTCAGGGCAGTGTGCGGCGCCTACGACTGATCCAGCCAACAGGCACGATCAAGGTCATGGCCCAGATATGCAAGTGATTCCAATGCTAACGTCACTAATGAATGCCATGCGTGCTCTGGTTTCCAGCCTACGCACGCCACAGCAGCAAATAGCGCACTTCAAGTGCTGAACGCGCTACATCCAGTTCTTGCGGCTCTACAGTAGAAGGCATCATGGCTCCTTCGGACCTGTCTTTTCAAAAAAAAGTCAAGGAAGCTTTCATTTTTCAATGGAATGCTCGTGGAATCCAGTACCGAATTTCCGATTTACGGCATTACGTCTACGAGAATCACTCCTCCATTCATGTGATTTGTGAACCGAAGACCCCGGCAATTTTCCGAATATCCGATCACGAGGCATTTGCGTCACCCACGCGCAACAGATCTAGCAAAGTCATCGTCTACATTCGACGTGAACTTACATATGTGGAGCATTCAGTTCCTCCGAACGAAGATAATCAGCACGTTTGCCTGACAGTGAAGAACCGTGATATGACGCTTGCGCTACTGGTGGTGTACTTGGCGCCATCAAGTCGTTTCGACGCCAGAAGGTTGAGTGGTTTATTTGCAGCTACGCCTGCCCCGTGGGCCCTTATGGGTGACTTCAATGCTCATCACACTATGTGGGGAGGCGTTAGGATGGACGTTAGGGGAAGACAGCTTGAGTCCTTCGTCTCTGACCATGACCTCCAGTGCCTTAATGACGGAAGCCCGACCTATATTCGAGAGGTGACTTATAGCAGCTGCTTGGACTTGACTTTCGTTTCACAGTGCCTTACCAACAGCGTCCGGTGGCTTTCGGATATAGAAACCGATGGCATCGACCATATCCCGACCTATCTGATTATTACCGGCCATTCGACATTTTCCCCAGCCACTTGTAGGCAGCGCATTGACTGGACCGTTTTTAAATTACTTATGAAGGCTGCTTGCACAGAGGGCTTCTCTACCGGTCTTGAAAAAAATTTAAGGAGGCCATGGAACACGCCATCTGCCTCTTTAACCCTGTCACTAACTACACCGATTTTTACTTCGAATTGCAGCGACTGCGATCACAACGGCGCAGGGCAGAGCGCAGATACCGACGCACAAAGTCGCGCCTAGAACTAAGATATGCTAGGCGCATACAGAAGAAGATTCAGCGCAGACTTCAGGCTCTGCAAACACAACGCTGGAGAACATTTTGCCAAACACTTGATCCACGGAAGCTTTTGTCACGCGTTTGGAGTGCAATTCGGGGTCTTCGCACGTCGCATAAACAGCGCTACCCGTTCAAATCCGTAGCGCTCCACCAAAGGCGCAGTGTGGTTGAGGTAGCCGAAGGTTTCTGCGCAAGAATAACAGTCCCTCCGAATCCAGGCGCAACGTTGCACTGCAACAATGTTGCAACCTCACGGGATCCTCGGATGGATGTACTATTCTCCATGGAAGAACTTGATGCTGCGCTGGCTTGTTGTAGAAGGACATCATCACCAGGGCCCGATAGTGTGACGTACTCCGCACTTGCCAACCTTGGCCAAGAAGCTCGACGGGCTCTTTTGGACACTTATTACAAGTCATGGACTGCTGGTATAATTCCTCATGATTGAAAGACCAGTCGTCTGGTTCCACTTCTTAAACCGGTGAAATCACCGCTCGTCCTTTCATCATACCGTCCAATTGCACTCGCCAGCAGCGTCGGCAAAGTCATGGAAAGAATGCTGCTCGCACGCGTGGAATGGTACTTGGAGCGAAATCAGGTTTATCCAATCTTCATGTCTTGGTTCAGACGAGGCCGCTCTTTTATCCACAACGTGGTTGACCTTGTAACGTCGCTGCAACACAGCAAAAGTTTGAAAAGATTGACCGTGGCATTGTTTTTGAATATCAAGGGTGCGTACGACAACGTAACGCATCAGGCCATTTTGCACGCAATGGAAGCTGCTGAGATCGGAAGCCACACGTTCAGCTGGATACGCAGTTATTTATCAGAGATGTTTTTGTCCTGACTGCGGACGGTCCAACGTTCTTGCACCGAAATTTGCGCGGAGTCCCTCAGGGTGGATTCCTGAGCCCAGTTCTCTTCAACCTTGCTCTCATCGGCCGGGTTGAAGTAGTGCCACAATCTGCTCAGATCTCTATATATACAGATGATATCTGTATTTGGGCATCAGAGGTGACCCGCCCTCAAGTTAGTGCAAGACTTCAAAAGACGGCATTGATATTGACATCTTATCTTCGCCTGCAGGGCCTGAACATTTCGACCGAAAAGTGTTCCCTCGTGGCGTTCACACGCAAAATAATGTCACGTTACACCATTCGCATCAATGGCGAAGCCATTCCCTACGAGAGAAGCCACATTTTCCTTGGTGTTGTCATCGACAAGAACCTCTCGTAGACATGCAGGGACAAAGAAGGATGGGACACCACGAGAGCTTGAGGTGTCCCATCCTCCTTTGTCCCTATTTGTTCTGCGCTTGTACATGACTGCAATTCACCAAGTAGCCCAAAGGTCTGTACTCTCGTGGAGTCCACATATCTACGACACGAGAAAGAGACTAATTGCTATTGTTCACGTGCTCTCCTTCCTCGGAGGAAAGTCCTGGGGCGCATCAGTGCGCTCGATGCTACAACTGTACCGTTCCCAATTTCTAGGCTACGTGCGGTACAGTCTTCTGATATTCACTTCTATTACAAAGACAAATATCAATACTCTTCAAAGTGTGCAAGCTCAAGCTCTCCGTATCTGCCTTGGACTACCTAAATAAGCATCAACAGCAGCAACTAACTGTTCTTGCTGCCCGGGAACATCCTGTTACTACATACATTGCTGTTGACATCATGAGAACACATATTCGTCACCTCACACGGGTTCCCTGTCATACCTCGCAAAACTCCCAATAATTGCGCTGCGTACTGCATTCGCCAAAGTTATTGAAGGCCATCGCGCATATCTTCCATCGGAGTTCACCCTTGCGTCAAGACCGTGCTCACCCTTATGATGTCTTCATGAACCTCGGGTTCACCTCTATATTTCTGACATTACGAAGAAAGCTGACGTATCACTGCCCGCTCTCAAACAACTAACATTGAATCACCTGCATTCTTACCACAGTCACCGCATACATGTTTACACAGATGGATCAGTTCACTCGATCAGTTCTGCGGGGTCGGTGGTGATACCTGCCAGATCGATCTTCATGGAAGTGAAGACGACCTATCCAACATCTTCAACTAGTTCGGAACTTGCAGCCTTACGGGCTGAGGTAGAGTTCATCAGTGAAGAACCTCCACATGACTGGACGGTTTTCAGCGAATCTAAATAAGCTCTTCAAGCCCTGCAAGCTGCGCTATGCCGCGGGTCCCTGGAATAACTTGCTGCTGAGATCCGTCTACTGTACCACGGCACCGTATGCAAAGGTCACGACATCATTTTTCAATGTCTGCCAGGACACTGTGGTATTAACGGTAATCACCAGGCCGATGCTGCTGCGCGTTCTGCTCACAACGACGGACTTCCAGTGAGGATCCCAATATCAAGACTTGACGCTGCGTATGGGCTTCGCCCTTTGGCGCTGGAGCTCACAGTTTCAGCGTGGAACACGGGAGAGTTTTGCAGCCTATGCCTCAAGGCACTGGACCTTGAACTGCGCCTTCGTCTTCCGCGTGACTTAGCACGTCGAGAAGAAACATTGTTTTGCCGTTTATGGATCGGTGTTGCTTTTACCAAGCACTATGCTTTCCAGATGGGGATGGCCGACAGCCCTGCCTGTGAAAACTGTGGTTGTGAGGAGGCCATCGCTTATCTTATCTGTGAGTGCCCCGCATTTGCGAGTGCTAGACATACACTGTGTTGTGCCGTGGACCGCCTCGATTCTCGCCCATTAACAGAGCTAAAGACCCTTGGCCCGTGGCCACAGCAGTCGACTGCCCTCAAGGCATACAAGGCAGTCTTTGCGTACTTGAGAGCGACTGGATTGAGCGACAAATTGTGACAGCGTTGTGCGTGTGTTTGTGTTATGCCTTTTTCCCCTTCTCTCTTCCTCCTTTTAGTCTCCTAATTCCTCTTCCCCAGTGCAGGGTAGCCAACCGGAACCCTTTTCTGGTTAACATCCCTGCCTTTCCCTCCTCCTCTTTATCTATGTATCTATCTACGTTTATTTGAAGATTAATTTCAGTTCGAAGGCGTGAAGACTGTCCTTTAGAACTGTTAATCGATTTCGCTTCTAATAGGTCTTCAGTAGCTAATATATAATATATATGTTTCTTTGATGGCATTTCAGTTCTTTTGTTCGCGTTTTATTTGTTACTGATAGTACATGTAAAGCATTTATGTTGTTTGCTGTGGAATCTGAAGGCTACTGCGAGCCCATTACAACACAACAGTGAGCAAGCTTTGCCCGAGAGAACTGCGTAATCTTTTGAAGATTCACATGATGCCCAGCGTTTACTGACACCGCAAATATTACATGGTCAAACTAGAACATTTTTTCGGGCTAGTTGGTTCAATACTTCAGACTTGGTAGTTGCGCGAAACGCGTGCACGCACGCACGCACGCACACACACACACACGCGCACACACACACACACGCACACACACACACACACACACGCACGCACGCACACACACACACACACACACACGCACACACACAGACACACGCGCACACACACACACACACACACGCACACACACACACACACACACACACACACACACACACACACACACACACACACACACACACACACACACACACACACACACACACACACACACACACACACACACACACACACACACACACACACACACACACACACACACACACACACACACACACACAAACACACACACACACACGCCCGCGCGCACACACACAAGACAGGGTACGGGACGAGCGCAAACTTACAACTGATTTTATTCAACGCGCACAGCACATATCACATCGATAAGACGATGTCAAGTCTGGCCTTGGCGTGCTACAGGTTGTCACATACTGTTCCCTTTCTCTGCGCATGCTCGAAGTGCATTCTTTTCCTTCAAATATGTGCTGTGTCCATTAAATAAAATCAGTTGTAAGTTAGCGGTCGTCCCGTACGCTTTGTGTGTGCGTATGTGCGTGTGTGAATGTGCGTTTTGAGCTACTAACATGTCTGAATTACATGGTCAAACTACATAATTGTGCGCCATTGCAAGACATGAAGACGGAACGACGAAGACAACACCAGCCCTTGTGTTGTCTTGTTCGTTCCGTCTCCGTGTTTTACAGTGAATAGCAGAAACCAACTCGCCGAGCTTTCCGTCCTTCTAGTGCCATTGTGAGCCTTGTAACGTTGCTGCTGGACTTTGTACTAGTGCTCTCTCTCCCACGCGAGCCAATTGTTTCTTCAAGTAAAAATTAAGAAAAGATTATAAGCATCATCTGTGACACATCAGTCTGTGGGGCGCAATACAATAGCACTGAATATCATACGGCTTGCTCCTGGCGTGGCAGAGTTTATGTGGAGAGTTGTAATAGATATTGACAGTCGATGAATACGAGGGCAATCCATGTCTTTTCCAAGAGTGAATTAATATTGATGGTTTCATTTCTGACACTTGTTATGCAAATGTCCTAAAATTATGTTTTACATAAGACTGAACCCACTGTCTGACAATTAAAATGATAAAGTGATCTTCATTCCGTCAAAGCTCCTCGTGCAAGGGTAACTACACTCAGGCGCAGTCTTTCGCAGTGTATTCACAGCTACTAACTCTACTTACACTTCAGCGTAGTAAAAATTAATTGCAGAATCTGAAGAATTTTTGTGAGTGAGAAACTCCTGACAAACAGCGAAATTTAGCCTCATTTTCAACGAGTGACACTCGCTTTTATTCATTCGCTCAGCGTCACCCGATCAACTTCCCTTATATATGTCGCAAAAGCACTCACCTATATAACGCGCAGTAAGTTCGGCGTGCACGTGAACAGTAAGCGTAGAAAAAGTTTGCACAATAACGGCTTCCTTACTTTGGGGGAGTAGTTATGAGCAATGGCGACGCCGTCTAGCCAGTGTATAGGTGTGCGTTCATCGCCTGCGACACACCTACCGGGCAGCACGCTGTCAGCACTGCATCTAGCCCGGTTAAAGGAGCATAGACAACAAATATTTGCTTGCGTGTTTTCTTCTTTCGAATAATGCGTTAGACATTAGCACGCATTGATCACCCATGGAACGCTATATAATTTAGAATTGAAATTCTTCTTGATGCTGTTTCTGTTTCTTTTTGATCAGCCGAATGATTGCCGTGACATGTACTTGCAGGGCCGGATTAAGAAAAATGGCGGCCCTGAAATAATGCGCATGCGGGCCCCCTTTCCCTCCACTGAACCCCCCCACCCCCACCCCCTGCAGCCTGCTACACTACTGGAAATATGCCATGTTTAATCTTAATTCCACCAAATTTAAAAGAACGAAGTGCAATCAACGGATATATTAATATTGTTATTATTATTATTATAAGAAAACAACAAAATTTGCTTGAAACGCGTGCAGTTGAAAACACCAACACATATGTTCAGTTTGTGATTAATCTGCAGTTAGTTTTCAGCAAAAGCCAGGCTTTAAGGAAAAGCTCAGCGCCCTCAAGACGAGCAGGAACGTAGAAAAGACAACACAGCTGAGACGTCGATTCTTCTGAAACTAAGCTTTGTTTGCATCACTAAGTTTAATCCCGCTAGGAGACGCATGGTTGTATACAAAACATTATTAAAATTCAAGCATCAGACTGTAGTAATCTTTATACACGTTACTCTATAAACATGCAATAGATATCAACAATACTTAAGGCAATACAAACACCATAAAAATGCACTAGAATACAGATCAAAATTACCAGCTGTAATTACAAAGCAATATTTGAAAATATTTTCATTAAAGGTAAGACAAGCAAGGACGACACCAAATAAAGGTGGCACTATCAAAAACAACAAAAATGCAGTTCTTTATAAGCGCGCTAAATATCACAAGTAGAACAAACAAGAGACGAACAACGAAGATTGGCATATCTTGAATTACACTGCTCAGAGTTTCATTGGCAACGTGGAGGCTGGGAGACGACACTACGAACTTATTGGAACTATTCATCTATAGCTCAAGCAGTCTTTTTTTAAAATGGCATCTTTCGCGCCTTCGCTTTGGCGAAATCAGATATAGTCTGTTCGAAGGATAGATCTGCGGAGGAGTTCACTTTCAATGGACATGATAGCAAGCGAGTTCACCTTTTCGTCAAGGGGGCTCGAACGAAAGCAATTTTTTATCAACGGCAACTTGGGAAACGATCGTTCGGTCTGACAGTTAGCCACGTGTATGCTTAAGTACATTTGCAAAGCAATAGAAAGGTTCGGAAACGCATCAGTAAGCTTTCTTTCGTGCAGCAACTTCATTATTCCCAGGGGACTCGTGTCATAGCGCACAGAGTTGTGCAGAAAGTTCGCAAACTGAACGATTTCAGCAGAAAATGCTGGCTCCAAACCATTTTTGTAGGTTTTCACCAACTTCTCAGCCCGCTGTGCCAGAGAGGCCTCGCTCCCAAATTTTGTCAGCAATTTTAAGAATCCGAACCTTTCGCAGAGTTCAGTGTAGGCAGCCTTTCGCACTCGCATAGCAGAGCCTAGACTCTCAAGTACAACATTGTAGGTCTCTACGATAAACTTTTTTCTACCTTGTAGCGCACTATCGCTTTTTCCGTCCGGGTGCTTACTCAAAACGATGCGTTTGCCCCCATCCTGATACCATTGGTTGGTACTTAGCGTGCGTGCTCTCTCTTCGAAGGTATCAAAGAGAGGTCGCAAAGAATTAACAAAGCCTTCTAGAGAGCTCAGCAGGTCCACAGCTGTTGAAATGTCTAGGCCTAGTTTCTGAAGTGCTCCGCTCGCTTTGTAAAAGCGCTCCAGGATTTCACTCCAGAAAATCGCCATGAATGCAGTCTCTAGTTTTGTCATTTTCTTGAACAGAGTGCGCTTCGTTCCAAGTGTCACCGTTTTCTTCCACGTTCTTTGATATCGCTTCAAGGCAACAGAAGACTTGATTGAAATTTTTCAGAATGTTCTTACATGATTCAGCGTGTCTTGACCACCTGGTCTCAGAGAGACTTTTCAAAACAAGCTGCTGGCTAGTTCAGCCCATGCTGTCCAAAAGATGCCTCCATCGCTTAGGCGAGGCAGCAAAGCACACATACAGTCGCTGAATTACAGCGCGAAATTTGACTGCCTCAAGGCAACTGTCAACGCTACACGCGCCAACTAAGTTCTGTGAATGACCAGCACAAGGGAAGCAGACACATTTGTTCCAGTGTTTGATTTGAGCTTGCAATCGTTTGTATTTTCCTGATATATTAGTCGCATTATCATAAGCTTGGCCCCTACAATCATCAATTGAGATGCCATTGGTCGTCAAGTAGGGTATCACGGCATCGAAAAGATATAAGCCACTATACGATTTGATCGGAACAAATCCAAGAAAGCATTCGTACACTTTCCCATTTAAATAGTATCGTAAAACAACTGACAGCTGATCAACGTGAGTAAGGTCTGGAGTCGAATCAACCATTAAAGAGAAGTATTTTGCGCATTTCACTTCGTACACGAGACGTTCCTTGACAGTCTTTGCCATATCCTCGATAAATTCATCCCAAATGGTTTTTGACAGATACGATGGGTGACCTTTTCCTTTGTTCCCATAGCGTTTGATGTGCTCGTCTAGAAAGGCCACAAGCACTCCCATATAATTGCAATTTCTCGGTTAACCAAAAATCTCCTCACTGCCCCGAAACGCTAGGTTGCGCTAAGCTTGAAGCTTAACTACAAAGACTACGCGCTTCAACACCTCTGTCCAGTAAGCAGTCTAAGAGACAAGATGCTTGACCAGCTCCTTGTCAGTTGTGCTGCTCGAGTCAGAGCGTGCGAGCCTTGCTGCCACGCAGTTCCGCTGCTGGACGCTATTTTCTTGTGTGCAAACCTTTTCTTCTGCTCTTTTCCAATCAGAAAAGCCGTGCGTGGTGAAAGCACAGGGGTTGCTTGAAATCGTTAATAGTTTGCACATGAAACAGTAAACGGAACATTTGCATTCCGAGTACATTAACAAGTGCCGCTATTACGCGTCCCCATTTACAGCCTTTTGCACGAAAAGATGAGGTGACATATAGCGTTTCTGAGTTTTGTATTGCCTTTCGTAAGGTGGAAAATTTTCTTCTCGATTTTGAAAATACAATGGCTCTTTCTCAAGGCATACACTCCGAAAGCTGTCAGTAATAACGTCCGGCCACTTATCAGGGTCACTTCGGCGAATATCGCAACGTACCTCTTGCTACGGGGGTGTCTACTTCTCTGTTGCCGCAACGAGAAGCCGTCTCATTCGTCCCCTCGAGGAAAACTTTGTGGTTGGGAACATGATTATTTGAAGTTAAACTCAAAGGAACAATTGAGTCGGTTCTTGGAGTGTTGTTTCCTGGTGCTCATCAGTAGAAGGAGGCTCATCGCGGAGGTTTGGCACCTGTTGATCAGCAGTAGTAGAAATCGGGCGTGGCGGACCGGACACCTGGAGCTCTGTGGCAGGGGCCCGGCCGAGTAGCACAGACGTTGCTGACACAGGAACAGGACAGTGCTCGGTTAGCGTCGGTTGCTCAGAAATATGGACGACCGAGGTTGGCACCGTTTTCACAGTATCCAGACAACCAAGATGAACCAAACCTTGCTTCTTGCCAGGAAACCGTGGCGACGGAGTTGGCAAGTCCTCCACAGAAGAACAGTCGGTACTATTTGGAGTTTGACACGGACTCTAGGTAGAGAAATCGTACTGCTCCGCGGAAGCTGCATTCCGTATACGTACTTTTTACATCTTTGGTAGCTCCTTTTCACGCTCTTCTGTTTCTATCTTAGCCTTTCGTTTAGACGCACCATTTTGATGCTTCCGACTTAGCATTTTCGCATGTATGGATGATAATTGTTCACCGCACCGGGCACTCAGTCCGACGCGACTGCAGGTGTCCAATAGTGGCCGTCCCGATAACTGGCGGGCGCTGCCTGGATGGTCCGTGGCTGGCCGTGAGTGGTGCGTCCCCATGGATCTCCTCAGTGGGTCTTGAGTTTTGTGCACTCTGCCAAGACGTGCAGCAGGGTGCCCTTTTCTCGTTTGCAAAAAGGACAGAGCATACCATGTTCCTCAGGGTACATGCGGTTCATTAGTGCGTGATGCGCGAGCGATCCCGCCTGCGCTCGACGCAGGATCGTCTGTTGTTCCCTGATGAGTTTGGGGTGCGGTTCTGGCATTCGGCCCCTTTCCTCGCGGTATATCTGGGTAATGTCCCGAAAGCTGATGACTGGGTGTGGTAGCTCTTCCGGCTCGTGCTCGGCCCGGATTGACATTTATCGATAATGGTAGTCGGCGATGATGTTGCCTGCTACCTGCGAGAGAGCCGGGACCCACACGAGCTCTATGGCTTTCCCGGAGGCTTGCACTTGGATGGAATGGCTCGGGCCGCGGAGGAGATTACCCCTTGCGGAAGCTTCCGTAGGCTGTCTTTGAGTCCGTGACCACGGTGTCCACGCTCGGCTGTGCGAGTGCGAGGGCCACGGCCGCTTCTTCGGCAACTGCGGGGTCTGTTGTCTTCAGGGACGCGCTGACGATCAGCCTGTCTTTTGACTTAACCACCACTGCTGCACGGTCACTGTGTTTTTCGGAGCGAGGCGTCCGCGTACAGAACCTTGGGTTTCTCTTCCAGCTTCCGGGCTATGGCTTTGGCCCGCGCGGTGCGCCTCTCGTCGTCCTTGCCCAGCGTCATGTTCCGGGGAAGGGGCTTGGTCTGAATGGTCGTCTTCCAGTCCTCCGGAAGGGCCGCCTTGATGGGTACTGGCTCGATCTGCCATTCTATCTTGCGTAGGACGGCTCGTCGGTGTTCCGTGTGACTGAGCCGGATTCCCTGATTAGAGAGGTGGGCTGTGATAAGCTCCTCCACCGTGTTGTGGGCGCCCATGTTTAGCAGTCTTTGCGTGGACGAGTATATGGGCATGCCCAGTGCTTGCTTCGTTGCTTTACGAACCATCGTGTTTAGGGTGTCCTTATACGCCTTAGTCAGCTGGAGATACGGGGCGGAGTAGGTAACCCGCGACACGAAGAACGAGCGTATCAGGCGCATGGCATCGTCCTCTTTAAAGCCTTGGTTTCTGTTAGATACCCTCCGAAGCATACTAAGTATCTGTTCGGTTGTAGTCTTGATCTTTGTGACGGCGGCGTGTGCATTGCCGTCAATCTGAAGTAGTAGGCCGAGAATCTTAATCTGCTGTGTTGGCTTGATGATTGTTCCGTCGATGGTGATGATCACGTTCGGCGGCAGCTCCTTCTTGGATTTTCCCGGTTGGATCATGAGCAGCTCTGATTTCTAGGGAGCGCATTTCTGTCCGCATGACTTTGCGTCCGGGTGCACGGTCGTTGCCGCCCGCTGCAAGGCTTCCTCCATCCAGGCATCGCACCCGGCTCGTGTCTTCCACACCGTAAAATCGTCGGCGAAGAACGCATGGTCCACGCCTTCATTTGCTTGAGTAGATCGGGCAGGGGCAGGAGGGCCCCCCTCCTCCTCTTCCCGCCAACACCCGAAATCCCCAACCCCTTGAGCGATGGGATACCTTGTTATCCAGCCTCGCCCTGCCGATTCAGCTCGCACTGACGGACAGGGGCCAGGAGCTGCTGGAAACATATGGGTCCCGTAACTAGGGAACCACCCCCCTGTTGCCTCCGTGCACCCCCCCATTTATTTCGGGCTTAATAAATGTTGATTCATCATCTTCATCCTCAGCGGGCAGGCTTATGCAAGCTTAATTAGCGGCTCGGGGCTGAATCGCAGCCCGCGATGAACTTACTTTCATAGACGCGCGCAGCGTCTGCCTGTTACTAGCGCCAAAGCAGGCGTTCACA
Source organism: Amblyomma americanum (assembly GCF_052857255.1). Classification (NCBI taxonomy): domain Eukaryota; kingdom Metazoa; phylum Arthropoda; class Arachnida; order Ixodida; family Ixodidae; genus Amblyomma; species Amblyomma americanum. The sequence goes on along the minus strand of NC_135498.1, from coordinate 157,735,148 downwards.
TACGCGTAGAGTTCCTTGTACAAATTCCCACCTTCTCCGTACAAACTCACTCTTCTCCCGTTCCTGTCTTGTCTTCCTATTGGGTAGGAGCAATCGTCTGTTCAGGGAGGTCCTGGATTTTTCTTTCGCCCCATCGACGCTGAGCGCGAGAGCGAAGGGGAGAAGGTGATTCCTATCGCGGGCGAAGTGACGCGCCCTCCGTCGCCTCTGAGTCATCTGTTTCTAATTCTTTCTGGAAAGTTCGGCGGGCAGTCTGACCTAGTTTTTCCGCCGAGCGCGCGTGATGGTTTGCAGCCACTAGGCAGGAATGGGGCCCGGAGACAGGCCTTTGTGTCCAGCTCTCCAACTTCCCCCTTCACTCTTCCACAACTCTAGCCCGAACAGTAAACATTCTATGCCTCACGGCACACGGACAAAAGCACGTGTGACATCTTCTTTCCTTTCCTGCCTAAACTCTGCCATCAGACTCATCATCATCTGCTATCGGACTCATCCTCTCCCGCTTAAATTACTATCACGGTAAAGAAAAGTCGAATGGGAGGCACTGTCGGGTACTGCAGCACATCCTTTTTATGAGAAGGACAGCGGCGGAACTATTTGGGAGGTGGGGCGTTGCGTGGTGGTGACGAGGGGCAAGGGAGATTTAGGTCCTCATCCCACATTACATGCTTCAGGTGTTTCCCCTTGCCCTTCCTCTCCAGACAGCACTGGACAGACGGACTGACAGGAAACCACGAAAACTCTTCCAAGCAAAGGCACCTCGCTTCGTAAGAAAGAGGGCGCCGCCGGGGTGGCAGGGGATTCCTGTTTTTCCAGCTCGACAAGCTCTCCACAAATGATCAGGCTAAACGCATGTTGTTACATTAGGCGGGAAGCCCCGTCTGCTCGTTCTGGTTTTCTCGCTTCATACATGTCGCTCGAAGTTCCATTGCCCATGGTTCCATATACTAAGCAGGTTAGAATAAATTGGCCCCCTTTTCCTACTCTCCGAGCTGAGGACCTCGGCTGCGGCCCCTTAGCCCCCTCCCGCAATCCAGCGCTGGCACTGTGTACTTGGTGTTTAGGTCACGTGAGGCATGAAAAAAACGGCAACTTAACTACTCATACGTCGTTTGTTGTAATTCCGGCTCTTGAAGCAGGTTGCCTTAAGTGCTGTATTGAATTAAAACTACGGATCAGCGACTATCCTTTAGGTTTTTGCTTGGCTCACGCGACCTAAACACTAAGCGTCGTTCGGCTGATCAAAATGAAAACAAGAAAAGCGTCAAGAAAAATTCAATTATAAATTGTTTAGTGAATGCAGTCGAATACCGCGTGGTGGACCATGTTTTTTAATGGGTAACGCAACATTTAAAACAAGAAACATGGAATTCAAATTCGTGTCTATTGTATTTTAATCCTCTTCTCAAGGACTACAGCGAACCAGACCGTGTCTCCTTTTTTGGGAACTGTCGACCCCGAGTACGTGGGCCTAGAAAGTGATAGCATCTAATGTATTATCCCATAGTTCATCATCTCTTTGCCCATGGAAACGCCTGTAGTGGAGGACAGGCGTATAAAGAGGAGGGGAACGCACACATTGCACGTGCTGAAAAAAATTCTAGCGGCTCAACATGGATAACCCTGGAATTCAGCGAAAAGCAAAGCAAGCACGCCTGCTAAGCGTCTGAGGCTCGTCCATGGCAACTCCACTACACGCTCGCGACAGCCGTTGGTATCATGTGGTCATCACGTGGCTTCACATCACCCCATCGCTTGTCCTTAAAGTCAAAGGTCAACCCAATGGTCGCCCAATGTCAAAGATCAACTAAATGTCAAGGTCAGGGGTGAAGGGTTCGACGCCATAACGTTCCACATATATACATGGCAGTCCTTCGCTGGGTTGTAGGTTGTTCAAGATTGTTGTGCTGCCTACCCGGAGACTGCTTGGCCTACCCTAGTGCAGCTTTTCGCTTCAAAAGTACATTCCGAATGGTATTTCTCTTCAGTATAGTACCGTGTCACACACTGACACTTCACGAGGCGAAATGCACTAGCTGGATTGGGACACTTCCGACACCCTCATAACTATATTGCGAAGGCGGCCAATGGCGTGCATGCCACTGTTGAAGAGGCGAACAAAAACAAAAATCTTATTAGGCAAGCGTAACGCAATAAAGTTATCAGGGCCATGAGCGAGGTACGAGGCAAACGCATGAGAAAGTACACTGTAAGAAATAAGGTGTAAAAAGGGCGTATCGTCAAGATTTATGCTGCCTGAAGACGCATAGACTAACGATGCACTCCGCTCTCACTCCCGTGGAGGGCGTTATACCACTGTCACACCGGCAGTTTTAATGTCCATTGAGTTAATGGACGTCGAACTCAATGAGGATCGGCCAGTGTCAGACGGCGATTTTCAGTGACCATTGAACTCGGTAGGGATCGACTCAGTGACGGTTAACGAATGGCCATAGGGATTTCAATAGCCAATGAGAGCATATTCGCACTTTACATAATTCGAGAAATATATGATGCCGACGCTTCTGCTTAATATGAAAAAATATATATAAATATTGTGTTGAAGACTATTTTGTTTTACACGAGAATATATAAATTAATACTTTTCCCACTGGTCTCGATAAAACGTCAAGACCGCAGATGATTATAAACACACTTCCTTCTCCTCTAGCACGCTGCACGTTGTACAGCACGTTGTAGAAATCGCATCCGCGATGGCAGAAAACAGGAATGCGACAGCCCCAGGTCTATCGAGACAGGTGTGGACCGAAAGAGAGCCGTTTGCGCTGATTGACCTATGGAAGCATAGACTGGCAGATCTTCGTCAGCAGAAAATAAATGCTGGCGTTTTTGAGCAATTTACAACCGCGCTGAGAGCTGCTGGGTTTCAGAGAACTTCTGTGTAGGTGCGCCACAAAATTGACAACTTAAGCCAGCTATACCGGTATGTGTTTATTTTTCTGCTTTACCTTGCTATACGCGTCCTTATATACCTTGTCACTAATGGTTAATTTGCGGCACTGCATGTGCGGTCGACGAGTTTGCAGTGTCCGCCGCGTAGGTCGTTTTTGCCACGATAATTGTAGCCAGGGTGACATAGGTTTCTCTGGTCTTGACCAGCGTTTTTGTCATGTTTACACTCCTGTTTCCACACCATTGGAATTATTAACAAGTAAAAAAAATCTTCAATTTTTGCAGCCTTCATGCAAAGGTCGGTCAAAGCGCCGGGTGTAGTGCGGTTACATGGCAGTTTTTTTACTGTATGGGTACTTTTTTAGACGCTTTGCATATTAGAAATCCCATGCTCTTTCAAGAAACAAGCTGCGAACAAGAGTGTGTATAACATGTATGTATATGCAGTCTGAAGATTGTAACATCATTTGAGCCTCCAAATAAACACGGAATTGTGCACTAGCTCATGTCAGAATATTCGGTTTAAAAAAACTGAGATTGAACTTGTTAGTACGTGTGTAGAAATGTGTCGAATCATATTCATGATGTCTTCTGGTTGGTGTTTTAGGACCAAGAACAGTGGTTGGATAAGATCGCGTTTAAGAATTGATTGCGCAGCGCAATAATTTTAATTGTTTGATGTGGCGACATGAAGGAACGTTCTTAGCTTCAGGGCACGAAGTGCTGTAGAGGACGACCATTAGCAGTCATGACGGCGAAAAAGAAAACGCCAACTTCTATTTCTGGAAAGCCTCCAACCTATTAATTTATTATTTATATATGAATTTCGAACTACTGGAACACAATTTAAAAGTGGAGGTATTAGTAATTTATACATTGACAGCTTTATGTCTTAGTAAGTTAATGGTCATGAGAAGGCGCGACATAAAACGGACCCGAGAAAGGGTGGACAGGATGACGCGCTACTGACAACTCGTTCCTTTATTGAAAGACAAACATAATATATAGGCACATCGCCATCCCCCCTATGATCTGCTGCAAACGTCAGAATTAAATAAGGAGCAATAAAAACGATAAGACTAAAGACGTTTAACAAAAGGCATCTAAAAGCGATATAAGCGACCGATGAATAAAAAAAAACTGCAAATAATGACACGTGGTGTAGAGGGCAAAAATAACATGAAAGGATGGCATTTGACAGGACAAAAACGGAACGAAAATTCATGCCACATCACAACACCTTCGGAAATGGTTTCTTGCATTGTGCACTTCAGTCAACATCACAAATGACACCCGCACCCACACAGAGGAAATTCCTCAAAAAGTGTTCTTCAGACTTTTCCAGAAAGACGGATGCATCGCTAACGCAATTCAGGCCCGGTTTTCTGGCTAAGTGAGCTTCCTTCAATTCTCGGGTAGCATGTTCACGTCGTCTACCCAAGAGAAGTGCTTCCTTAAGAATAGGCCTGCACGGGCATTGTTCATACACCTTCCAATGAAGCGGTGGATTCGAACCCGTTCCAGTCCCCATCGAGCGTTCAAGTTCCCTCAACCTTGCATTTAAACAACGTCCCGTTTGCCCAATATATGCCCTACCATATGTGAGGGCGATCTGGTAAATAAATCCTTAATTATATTCCACGAACCTACGGACGTGTTTGGTTTCGTAGGCTTTGTCTCTTGTTATTTCGGCATTTATGCGCGGACACAACGCGGCCAGATTACAGGGAGCAGAAAAAAACTACAGGGACATTGTAACTAGAAGCTACTTTTGTGAGGTTATGGGCAACCCGGTGGGAGTAAGGAATCACTTGTTGCCTATGTCTTTCATCATCGAGACTGGACTACTTACGTTTCATGCCTTTCATGCTTTGAAGAAGGGACTGAACCACACGCATACTGAGGGAAGCGTGTAATTCACAGCCTCACCATCGTGTCGAGAAACGGAATGTAATATCCTTTGAAACGGGGTGGATTACCACCACGCTCGTCTACGCGTGCACGCACGCCGCCTAGCGCCATCTATTAGAGAAATTACGATGCACGTCTACCCATTGTGGAGTTTCACCTCCTCAAGATACGCCCCAAACCGAATTTGTTTCGTTGGGGGGGGGGGGTGTCAAGGTCGGCCTAGAATTCTGCTTGCGATGCGATATGGTTACGCTTGAATTAGTATTGGCTTGTATACAATGTTTACCTCTTATTTAATTGTGGTTGTATTTCTATAGCACAACCCATAGGGTTTTATTTGCCTACCAAATTCGGTATACAACTCTCCCCGGATGGGTGGCCGTTGTTGTCGGAGTCAGTCAGTGTACATGTATTGCGGTCCCGTAATGAGAGTTTTCCAACCTGTTTTAGGATATTTGGTGAGGGGGGGATGAATTAGAAGGCACAACGAATTTTAAAGGTCGCCATCTTGTATTCGAGAAACCGAAACTATGCCGCCATTTCGTCCCCTGACGTCATATTCACATAGTTCCACCTCTATCCACCATATTGGGTCGTGCCCTCATCATTGGCACGCTGTAGATTGTTGTTTCTACAATGCAATTGTAGATGGCGCTACAATTCTCAATGCGAGATGCGCTGTTATCTAGTTGCAGCCACAGATGGCGCTTTGATCTCAGGGTGGTAGGATTCCTCACGAAATCTCTAAACTTGATGAGTAGTTGCTGCCACAGATGGTGCTGTGATCAAGGGTTGCAGCAGACCCCACTAAATATCGAAACGTGATGAGTAAGAGCTAACGCTATTAAAACGACAAGACAAAACACTGTTCTGAAAAAAAAAACACCTGAATTCATCGGTTTATTTTGTCACTTTTACATACCTCTTGTTAAACGTGTTCTCTTGCACGTTTAACAATTTTTATTACCGACCAGGTGGTCGAAATTTGCGGAGCCTTTCATTACGGTGTCTCTCGTAGCTTGATTCGTTTTAGTATGTTATGCCCCCATAAACAATCTTTAGCAGCCATCATACCCGGAGAAGACTCATCCACCCCATCTAACACCCTTCCCACTTCACACCCTTCTCCCCTTCACCGGGCCTTCCTCCTTGGCATCAATTCCGTATTTAAACCCTGCTAGTGATGAACGTTTTGCCCAGACGAAGCCAAATCTTGTCGAAACGTTGGCAAGCACCATGAGGCTTTCCCCTTCCCTGTTCGCTTTCTGCAGAACACAATAAAAAGACAGTTCAACCATGCACTTGATCCATAGTTGCTTATGTGCCATGAAATACAACGCAAAACAAACGAGTTCTCAGCCTCTGCCTTTTTGACCCGGCGTTGAGAGCTCTTTATTTCTCCTTTCTGGTTTCCTGCTTACTTAGTGGTTATTTTTCTTATCGGTTATCGCCACTCTGTGCGAATTATCTTTCGGTGCAAGGAATTGGTTACCTTAGCTGCCCAACTTGTTTGTTCCAGTCTTATCAGCCGTTTCACTCAGGCGAGGCTTTAGAAGAGCGACACAGAAAACCTAGTGCCATCGTGACTTCCTCTGTCCGTGAACCCGTCTCCCCTCCCACTATCCCTTCAAGCCCTTTTACTCAATAGGGGCGGTAGCGGCGACTTGTCAGAGAAGAGGGGATTTGCGGCCGAATTCTTGCATCTAACGACTTCTGTTCATCACACCTGAGTTACGGAACGACTGCGGAAAACGCGAAACCTTCACGGATCTGCTGACTACCGACCATTCCTGGTAGCTACCTGCCGCCACGCGTTCTCTGAGTCACCGTCAGATCATCGGTTCACCACCCACCATAAACAGCCTACAGCGCAAGCGCCATCACTGCCCGTGGCAGCGTTCCTCTAGGATCAACTATAAAAAGACCGACGATCAGCTGCCGAGTGAGATTTGCGGCAGAATTCTTGCATCTAACCACTTCTGTTCTTAACACCTGTAGTGACGGAATGAATGCGGCGAACGCAAAACTTTCACGGATGTGCTGACTACCGCCCGTTCCTGGTAGCTACCTGCCTCCACGCGTTCACTGAATCACAGCCAGATCATCGGTTCACCACCTATCATAAACAGCCTACAGCGCAAGTGCAGTCGCTGCCCGTGGCAGCGACCCTCCTGGATTTCCTATAAAAAGACGGACGATCAGCTGCCTAGTGGGATTTGCGGCCGAATTCTTGCATCTAGCCACTTCTGTTCTTCACATCTGTAGGTGAGTGTGACGCAAATACATAGGCTCGGTAGTCTACTACCTTTCTTTTGGCGCAAATCCCAACTGTTTTTCTGAGCTGTCTATCCTGTGGTGATGGGTGTCGATCTTCGCACATACCGTGTTCGAATTGGTTGTTTTGTGCCATTGGGAAGAGAAAAATTATCACTTTCACTAGTATGGTTTTGCCCTAGGTCAGCTACTGCAAAATTATGCGTACGTGGTCGTCTGACCTTAGCCATATCTTGTATTTGGCTCCTGTTGATATGTGCTGGCAGACATTGAAACAAATCACGGCCCTGACAAATGTGATCAAATTATCGCTGGTATCAAAGAAATTGACATTATCCAGTGAAAAGTTTCAAAAAGAATTTTTTGGAAAGGTCAAAGACGTGCAGTTTAGCGTCACAAAGATTAAACGGCGCCTATCTAAACTAGAAGAAAACTCGGATATAGTTAGCGACGTCTCTAAGGAAGTCAACAACTCGGGCTCGATGATCAAAGAATCCCAAGACAGGCTTAAAAGCATAGAAACAACACAAACGCGTCACCCTACCATAGTTGTGGACGACCTCAATAAAAGTATGCGTAGAAATAATTTGATCTTCAAAGGTATTACAGAGGAAACAGCGAAAACATGGAAAGATACTGAAGAAGTTGTGACTAAGTTTGTGTCCAAAAACTTCGGAATTTCAGCTGGCGAAATCGAACGTGCCCACAGAATAGGAGAGCGAAGGCAGGACAGCATACGCCCAATAATAGTGAAGTTCTTAAATTTCAAAGACAAAACCAACATTCTGAAAAATGCATCCAAACTAAAAGATCTCGACCCCGCTTCTCTTTAGATAGAGGAGGATTTTTCGCCCAGGATGGAGTTTATTAGGAACAGCTCAGAGACTTCGCCCGAAACACTCGAAATCCTGGTTAAAAGTATAATCTCTAATTTGATAAGCTGTTTCTCAATAATACATTGTGTTCATTAAACTCTGCCACTAAAGAAGTGATTGCTCTCTCCAAGCGCGACTCTAAAGTGGCTGCTATTCCCAAAAGCGGCACTAGTGAAATGTGTACTCCTGAACGCAACACGACCACTCAGGACCACTGACTACAAGATAAACTCCTAAATTCAGTATGGTCAATTTTAGTGTCAAACTTCCGCAGCCTCTTTCCAAAACAAGATAATCAATTGTCGAATTATGTTTAGCCAACCTTGTGCTGGGCACAGAGGCCTGGTTATCTCCAGATATTACTGATTCTGAACTTTCCTTGTCCAGCCATTTTTCATTATTTAGAAAAGATCGCATTACTTCGCGCGGTGGTAGGGTATTCATAGCCATAAGGAAACGCCTGCAAGCCTATGTTGTTGATACAGGATCGTGTTTGGAATTTTTATGGGTTGCATTGAGTCTATCACCGTCCGTAACCTATGCCGTTGGGGTCTGCTATCGCCCACCTGATTCGCACGAGGAATTCCCTGAAAACCTGAACGAATCTCTAACTTACGTGCAGAACAAATTTCCACGCTCGCCAATATTCCTTGCCGGTGACTTCAATTATCCGCATATTGATTGGCAGACATGTAGCCCCTTTCACGGCATAAGAAAGCGTCAGTGCCCAAATTTTCTGGATGTACTATCACTTTTCGATCTGCATCAAATAGTTTCCACACCAACGCGTGGCGATTCACTCTTAGATCTCGCGCTGACAACACAACCGAACAAGACATCTGTAAACGTGCTCGATGGTGTCAGTGACCCCAGGATTTTGCAGTGCGATTTCACAGTGGCCATTAATAAACCGGAAATAGCAAATTAAGTTGATTTTGATTATGCCAGTGCAAATGTTGATATTCTGCTCAATGAACTATCATTATTTTCTGCCGATGTTTTTCATTCTTTCAGTTCACGGGATGCCAAAGAAAACTGATCTCTTATTCGCGACAAACTAACTTTTCTAAAAGATAAGTACGTGCCCAAAGCCACCATCACCACATCTACGGAAAGCACATGGTTCAAAAAGGCGTCAAAAGATGTATAAACAAAAAGAAAAGGTTGTACGCGAAATATAAAGTGTCAGTATCTGAACACGATTAGAATCAATACCGCACGCATGCGCAACTGTGTAAAACTGAAATTGAAGACGCGAAGGACAAGTTTTATAACAATGCCCTTTGACATCTGTTAAAGAACAATCCTAAAAAATTTTGGCGAGTTGTTAATCCGAATTACACTTCCAACTCCTCAGTGTCAATAGCTATAGAAGGCAAGCTCCTTTCCTCACCTGAGGTAGCAGAGGAATTTAACCAATTTTTTTTCTCAGTGTTCACGGATGAAAGGCCTTTGCCTACTGACCTGCGATTTACAAAGCTGCCTTCAACTATGCCTGCCATAACTGTCACGCTAGAGGGTATATCCTTTGCCATAGACCATCTACCCGCTAACTCCGCCTCCGGCCTCGAAGGGATGTGTCCTAAGTTACTCAAAATAGCAGAACCTGCAGTTTGCCCCATCTTAGCTGCCATTTTTCAGCAATCCTTTGAGCCGGGCTGTGTACAAACGACAGGAAAATTGCGTGTGTCATGTCATTCCCATTTTAAATCTGGCGATGCTTCTAAACCACCAAATTACAGACCCATTTCGTTAACCAACATCAGCTGCAAATTGCTCGAACACATACTCTCATCTGCCATCATGGGTTATCTGGCGAAGCATAACTTCATTTTTGCCAATCAGCACGCCTTCTTACACGGTCGATCTTGCGAAACACAACTGTTCGAACTGATCACTGGCCTTCATCACGCTGTTCATGCTCACTCTAAATTAGACGCCGTATTTGTAGATTACGCAAAAGCATTCGATAAAGTCCCACACATTCGTCTAATAAAAAAACTTGATAACCTGAACTTAAATTATAAGGCTATTTCTTGGATCAGCAGTTTCTTGGCCAGTCGGTATCAGTCTTTGTTAATGGGCATTCATCGTCCATCTCGCCTGTTAAATCTGGTGTACCACAATGGTCTCTACTCGGGCCTATCTTGTTCTTAGTTTAAGTTAATGACAAAAGTAATAACCTAAATTCAACGGTCAGATTATTTGCAGATGATTGCGTTATATACAGGCAGATTACTTATCCTTCCGACTCTACTCTTCTACAATCAGGCCTTAAAATTAATGACTGGTGCACACAATGGCAAATGGAAATTAATCCCTCAAAAACAAAAGTTGTTAGAGTTACCACATAATCTAGCGCCGAACCTTGTCAATAAACTTTGAACAATGTGCCCGTAGAATCGACACCCATCATAAAATATCTAGGGTTGCATTTAGCAACAGGCCTCTCAGGGAACAGTCACATCGATACGGTTATTAACAAAGTTTCCAAAACACTCGGCTTCCTCTGACGTAACCTACGTTTAGCTAATCCAGACACAAAGCTATTAGCATCCACTACACTAGTACGCTCGAAATTGGATTACGCCTCTTTGATCTGGGACCCCCATCAAGCATACCTGGTGACAAAATTGGAGCCTCTGCAAAATAAAGCCTCCGATTCATATCTAAGAATTACTCGCGATTAGCGAGTGTAACAGAAATAAAAAAAAGCTCTGAATTTACCTCTTCTCGAAAAGCGGAGAATGCTCTGCATGCTGTCGTTTTTCTATAAATTGTATCACAGCCATTCATCCTCTGCTTTGTACAATGTCAAGCCAGCTCATCGGATATTCCCACGCATTGATCTCCAACTCAAAGTCGAAACGTAATTTGCGAGAACTAATCTCTTCTTTCTCTCGCTTCTCCTCCTCGCCATTCGTCAATGAAATCTTCTCCCTGGCATCATTGCAGCTGTCAATGATTATGAAGCGTTTGTAACCGCCCTAAAATGCCACTTCGAGCTGTAGCTTTCATCCTTCCATTCATCTTTTTTGCATTTCTGTTGAAGTACTGCTTTCTTAGAAAACTTGAACGTTTGTTGCCATGTGCCGTTATATTTTGAGCGTTTGATGCTTTTCAACATGTTCCAGGCCAAAGAATTTTGTACTTATTGCAAATTTGTGTTGCATTGTTTTTACTGTTGTTCCCCCCTATGTAATGCCAGCTGGGGCCTTTAGGGTATTTGAATAAAAAATAAAAATAAAGAATAAGACAGTTATAGTGCCGCGAATCCCACCCCCTCTAGGACAACGTCAATCGCTATGATAGAGGTATGTAGCGCTCTGGTGCCGTCAGTTTGAATACGGTGCGGAGGTCAGTCCTTCGCGACACTTTCTACAGCAGCGTCCCGCATAGCCTAGTGCATAACCGGCATAAACTCTTAATGACGCAGCCGGTGTGGATTCGAAATTCGCGCTTGCGTGGAGGCGATAACAAGCCCCATCGAAACTGGGAGATGGTACGCCCTTGCTGCAAGAGATGGCGCGTCTGCTCCAGCCATTGCGAAAGTCAGCAGGAATGAACACCTAGGTATTTAACACTGCTCTGCTCGAGGGTAGAGCGTTCAGTTAGTGAATAAGTACCTAGGTTTGCGCGTTTATTTTCCCTGAGCCGCTTGCGTCTCTATTGGCCAAACGCAATCACATGTTTAAGCATCCATGAATTATTGCGGAGAAGCCAACTAGTTTGAAACGCTAAGCACCAGAGCGTTGCTAACTAAATTCGTACACCTACTGTTCTCGTGCTCTGCGGCATTTTTTTTTGTCCCAGAGCACTTGTTCGCTGATAACACAACTATATTCTTATCAATAACACACAATTTTTTCACAAGTGCTCGTTTATTGTTCAAAGAAAACTTTTGTAATTTGTAGCGTTTACAAGAGACGGCGCCACCCATTCACATGGCGAGTGTTTTGGTCATAAGTTACTCATAGAGAGGCCGCGGAAAAGCGTACATATTACTAGCAAGCGTTGAAATTGATTGCGGCTGTAATATGCCTAAAATAAAGGAAATTCGGCAGCCATAAACAAGCTGATTGAGCCTGAACTCGCTGTAACCACTGCACCAAGTCCGCCTCCTGCATGCAAGAGTTGCGGCTTTCCGTCAGAATTTGGATGCTTTGTGCTGCAACTCGCAGACATAGGCGCTACTCTAGGTACTTATACAGTAAGTCTAGAAGCGCGCGCTCTGGCGAGCCCCCTCTATACTAGCCGTGGCATGAAGTCAGGAAATCTAATTAACGGCTCTGGTGGCTGCCGCCTATTCTTAAAATGTTGGAAATTGCGTGGCGGAAATCACACCTAAACTCGGGCGCAAAAAGTTGAGCTGTTACCAGCGTTGTCGGAAGACATCCAACGAGCATTTAGCCTTATATCGACTATTGTTTTTCTGTCGGTGGCTGTATATGGCCTTTTGACAAGGTTTGTTCCGGCCTTGCGTGTCAAAATAGACAGCTTCAGCATAACGCGTACCGTGTTACCGTTAACACGAGTACCGGGATCTCACCCACTGCCAGTGAGCACGCGCTAATTGGTCCCGATGAAGCAAGCGTGCGTGCAGCTGCCTAGGATGCCTCGATGGCCTGCGCCGCTTTCGGGGTAAAGCCACCGCTCTCTTCTAAGGCACACAGGTTGGGCTAGTTCGTGGAAATCACACATGTATATCATCATCAGCCTAACTACACCCACTGGAGGGCAAGGACCTCTCCCATATCTCTCCAATTAAGCCCGTCCTTTGCCAGCTGCGCCCACTCTATGCCTGCAATCTTCTTAATCTCATCCACCCACCTAACCTTCTGCCGCCCCCTGCTACGCTTGCATCCTCTTGGAATCCACTCTGTTACCCTTAAGGACAAGCGGTTATCTTGCCTCCGCATCATATGCCCTGCCCAAGCCCATTTCTTCCTCTTCGACTAGGATTCCATTAACCCGCCTTTGTTTCCTCACCCACTCTTCCCGCTTCCCGTCTCTTAACGTTACACCTGCAAAGAAGAAGATGACAAAGCAGATGGCTCATGACAAAGAAGGAGGTGGCTATACGCCTCAGCCTTATTGCTATCGCCACGAATGTCTGTGCCCTACCTGGCTGCCCTCGGACAGTTCTTGCTGCTGCTCCCGTCCTGCCGGCTCCTTTGAATAAACCCTCGCCTTACATTCGGTGGAAGTTCCGAGTAACAGCCCTAAAATTGCGCGACCGTACTCTCCCACCACATGTGCTGCCTAACGACGTTCAAAATCAAGCCATGCAAGTGGGCCTAGCTGTTACCTGCGCCGGCTTCCTTCTTCAACGAGACGTGGCCATCTTCAGCGGGACCGATGAGCAGAATGTCCAAGATTACCTCACGTCTTATGAGTGAGTGAGCCTTTTCAACAAATGGGACGATACGACAAAACTAAATAACGTAAATTTTTATATCACCAGCGTAGCTAACCTGTGGTATCGGAACCGCGAGGTGGATATCCAAACTTAGTCTGCTTTCAAGACAACCTTCTCCGAAGTGTTCGATCATCCCGCTGTCCGGAATCTCCGCGCCGAACAAAGCTCGCGCGAACGGTCTCAGCAGGCCGGCGAAAGCTTCACCAGTTACTTCTAAGATACATGTCCTTGACCTATGCAAGCGTGTCAACCTCAATATGTGGGAAGCTGACAAGATTACGCACATTTTGAAGGGTGTTGACAACGACGCCTTTCAGATGTTGTTAGGGCGCGACTTCCGCACTGTTGCTGAAGTCGTTACCCTCTGCCAAAGCTTCGAGGAGCTGCGGAATCAGACGCTCCTGACTCGTCAGCATCCCCGACAGGTTTAGTCGCTTGCTGGGCTGATGCCAGCATCTGACACCTCCTCCCTCCAGCAACAGATCAAAGACTTTGTTCGGGAAGAAGTGGCACGTCAGCTATGTCTTCTGCCGGTCCTTACAGAGCGAGCTCCACATTTGGCTCCGGTTCTTCGACATGCCATTTAAGAGCAGGTTGCCGAGGCTCTTCCACTCACCAATCCGCCGCCCCCTATCGCCGCTCCACTGACATACGGGGACGTCGCCGCCAGACCTCGACCACCTATCTACACTTTGCCTCCAATACCTGCACGAGCGGCGGTCCCTCTTGGGCCGGCACCGCGACTCAGCAATCCCAGGCGCACCATCGAAACCCGGCCCATCTGCTACAATTGCGGCTTGCCTCGTCGTGAGGGCCGGCTTTGCCGCCGCCGTCTCCCAGTCTACGCGCCACTTCCTCAAGCTCCCGCGTACTGGCCTTCCACGAGTCAGTACTCCGGCCCTGCTGAGCCGCCGTCAAGTCGTCGTTTTCCTCCTTAACGTTCGGCTCTTTCCAGACCCCGTTCATGTTGGCCGAGGAGCCGCTCCGTTTCTCCTTTTCAACGTCGCCCCAATACCATTCAGGAGGAAAACCAGGTGCCGCAGTTAATGAGGGTATAACTGCGTCCCAGTCGAACTTTCCAAGGCCTCGCATATCTCCTGCTAATCTGATTGATGTTTCTGTCGAGGACATTTCTTTCTTGGCCATTGTGCTCACCTGTGCTGCAATTTCTGTTATGGACGAAATGTTTTGTGGTTCGTTGAAGAAGGCAAAGACGCCGATTGTTGGACTGCCGCTGCGTACGGCCAGCGCTGAGCACATCAATCCGTCCACAGCGTGTACTGCTCGAGTAGTGATTCAGGACTCCCTTTCTACGATAGTATTCGTCCTGCTGCCTTCCTGTTTCATCCTGTTATTCTGTGCTGGAATTTCCTTTCCCGCCATGAAGCTATCATCGAATGTGCTCGAGCGGAATTCTGGTTCTCTTCTCTGCCCTATCCTTTTCTGGACGCTACTCCTTCTGTTGCCTGTGTTAAAGCCCTCACCACCGAAGACATCGACATTCCCCCATGCTCTTCCGTTCTTGTTCACCTATCTTGCAACAATATCGGTGACGACACTGTCCTCTTTACACCAGGCCCTAATTTTGTGCACCACAAGTGTCTGCCTCGGTTATACGCCATACTGACTGTGTCCGCTGGCCTCTCGATACCTTTGGTCTCTAACCAGTTTTTCTGCCCTACCGCTCTGCGTCTTGGTGAATGCCTCGGCAGTGTGCAGCCCATCGCATCTCCGCTCATCTGCGACGAGACCGACGATACACCGTCCCTCGCCATGAACACGCTCAGCCCACCTGCCTATACGCCAGATCCATCTTCTACGGAATTATTCTTGTGCTCCATCGTCTCCGATATTCCTCAGACGCAAAGAACACATCTTATCACCCTTCTTCATGAATTCCGCTCTTCATTCGACGCTCACCAAGCTGCCTTGGGCCGAACTTCCAACGTCCCCCATCGCATCGACACTGGTGCCCACGCGCCGCTGCGAAAGCGCCTTTATCGCGTGTCTCCAACTGAGCGAGCGCCGGACTATTGGAGAGCAAGTCGACGAAATGCTTCAAAGCGGCGTCATTCAGCCCTGAAGCAGCCCTTGGGCACCACCTGTTGTCCCTGTGAAAAGAAAGGTGGCTCCATACGCTTCTGCGTCGATTACCGCTGCCTTAACAAGACTACGCACAAGGATGTCTATTCCCTCCCACGCATAGACGACGCTCTAGACTGTTTGCAAGGGGCGGATTCGTTTTTGTCCCTCGATTTACGTTCTGGGTACTGGTAGGTCCCCGTGAAAGCGGCAGATCGCCCCAAAACGACTTTTGTGACCCGCGACGGATTGTATGAATTTACTGTGATGCTGTTCGCCCTTTGTAATACCCTAGCAACCTTCGAAAGAATGATGGTCACCATTCTGTGTGTACCCAAGTGTAAGATGTGACTATGTTACTTCGACAACATTGTCGCCTTTTCCCCCGACTTTGAAACCCATCTATTCCACCTGAAGCACGTTTTAACCTGCCTCTCTGATGACGCGTTGCTTCACAACTTGAAGAAATGCCGTTTTGCTGCACGTCAACTGACCAGTTTAGGCCACGTTGTCTCCAGAGAAGGCGTTTGTCGTGACCCAGCCAAAATTCGCGCGGTCGCTGCCTTTCCCAAACTTACTTCCATCAAGGACCTGCGTAGCTTCCTAGGTCTGTGCCGTTACGTTAACCGGTTTATTCGCAACTTTGCTCCTTTGCTGCGCCTTTAACACAACTTTCCGGCAGTTCCGATATATTGTTGTGGTCTACGGCGTGCGACGATGCCTATAATACCTTGCGCCGCCTCCTCACAGCGCCGCCCATACTGCGCCATTTCGACTCGACCGCTCCTACCGAGGTCCACATCGACGCCAGTTGTGCTGGCCTCGGCGCCGTACTCGCCCAGAGCATCTGTGGTTTTGATGAATAGGTTATTGCCTGTGCAAACCGCTCAATCACGAAGGCTTTTTCTAGTTACTCCGTCAGTGAAAAAGAGTGTTTGGCCAACGTATCGGCCCTTGCCAAATTCCGCCCGTACCTCTATGGCCGCTCTTTTTACGTTGTGAGAGACCATCATGCGTTTTGTTGGCTTTCCTCCTTGAAAGACCCATCCGGCCCCCATGCCAGGTGGGCTCTTCGTATGCCAGAATATGACATACGCGTCTTCTATCGCTCCGGCTGAGAGCATCAAGATGCTCATGCCCTTTCACGCTTTCCACTTCCAGCCGAACTCACCACCCTTTCAAGCTCTGACGCCTTCCCGTTGTCGCTTCACATCAGCGACATTCCCTCAGTGCAACGTAGCGACTCCTGGATAGCTTCTCTTCTCGACTTTCTCTCCAACCCCACGGCTGCTTCTCCATCCCGTGCTCTCCGCCGCCATGCTTCCCACTTGGTGATTTGCGATAACCTCCTCTATTGCCGGAAGTACAGCTCCGACGGCCGCAAGTGGTTACTCGTAATTCCTCGCCACTTGCGCACGCAAATCTGCACCTATTTCCACGCTGATCCACAATGCACGCGGCAGTTTTCAAGACTTACTCCCGCATCCGGCAGCGCTACTACTGGCGCGGCATGTGCACCTTCGAACTTACATACGTACGCTCCTGCCTCGCATGTCAACGTCGCAAGGATTCTACTCATCGTTCTGCTGAAGAGTTGCAGCCGCTACCTTGCCCACCACGCCCTTTCGACCGGATCGGCATTGACTGTTAGGACCCGCTTCCGAGCACTGCGGCCGGCAACCTTTGGGCTGTCATTGCGGTTGATCAACTGACGCGGTATGCCGAAACCGCCACCCTTCCGTCTGCCACAGCAACAGCCGTTGCCTCCTTCATTTTGAAGTGTTTCGTCCTTCGTCACGGTGTACCTCGTGAACTGCCTAGCGACCGCTTACTGTCGGTTTCTTGAATCTTAGATGGCGACCATTAAACTTAGTTGTGCTCTCTCAGCTCTTTCGCCTCTCACCTCCAAAAACATCCTGCAACGAGAGGAAAACTGTCCGGTTACGGGTCTACTATACGTGAACATCCTGCAACGGGATAAAAACTGTCCCGTTACGGGTCTACTATATGTGTATACATTCGTTCCGCTATATATACTCGGACAACAAAGAACACCCATCCGGAGACAGTTGTGTACCGAACTTGGTAGGCAAATAAAAACCTGTTGGTTGTCGTATAGAAATAAAACCGCAATTAAATAATAGCTAAACATTGTATATATGCAATTACTGTTTTAAGCGTTAACATTTCGCGCCGCAAGCCGAATTCTAGGGAATTCTAGGCCAACCCTCACCCCCCAAACAAAGCAAGTTCCATCTGGGATGTATCTTGAAGGTGTAACTGGATAACGGACGCGTTTTTCTTCGGTTTCTTCGTCTAGCAAAACCAACAGCTAACGCTCGCTACTTCAACGACTTCCAGACGGTGGCGGCCGTTTTTTCGCTGCCGGACCCGCCGCGGTGGCTCAGTGGTTAGGGCGCTCGACTACTGATCCGATGTTCCCGGGTTCGAACCCGACCACGGCGGCTGCGTTTTTATGGAGGAAAAACGCTAAGGCGCCCGTGTGCTGTGCGATGTTAGTGCACGTTAAAGATCCCCAGGTGGTCGAAATTATTCCGGAGCCCTACACTACGGCGCCTATTACTTCCCTTCTTCTTTCACTCTCTCCTTTATCCCTTTCCTTACGGCGCGGTTCAGGTGTCCAACGATATATGAGACAGATACTGCACAATTTCCTTTCCCTCCAAAAAACAATTATTATTATTATTACTCCCGTCCTCCCGGCTCCTTTGAAGAAACCCCCGCCTTACACACCTATCATTTTCTTTCCATGCATCGCTGCATTGCCCTTTACTTAAGCTGAACCATTTTCGTTAGCCTCCACGCTTCCCCCCCCTTAGGTAAGCTCTGGTAAGATACAGCTGCCTTACACTTTTCTCTTGAGAGATATTGTTAAACTTATTCATGATCTGAGAGAACCTGCCATATGCGCTCGACCCCATTCTTATCCTTCTAGTTATTTCCCTCTCCTAATCCGGATCAGCTGTCACTACCTGCCCTAAGTATTCCTTTACCACTTCCAGCACCTCGCTTCGAAATGTGAACTGCTGTTCCCTTGCTAGGATTTTGTACATCACTTTGGTTTACTGCATGTTAATATTTAGACCCATCGTTCTGCTCGGCCTGTCTAAATCATTGATCATGCCTTGCAAGTCATCTCCTGAGTGACTCAGCAAGGCAATGTCATCAGCGAATCCCAAATTATTTAGGCATTCTTCAATTAATATTGTCCCCAACAGTTACCAATTCAGGCATCGGAATACCTCCTGTAAATAGGCGGTGAATAGCATTGGCGAGATCGCCTCTTTGCCTGACGCCGATCCTTATTGGAATTTTATTGCTGACTTTATGAAGGACTCTGATGCTGTGCGGTTGCTATATATACCTTCCGGTATTTTGACTTAGGGTTTTTCTACACCCTGACTTCGCAAAGCCTGTATGACTGCTGAGGTTTCAAATGAGTCGAATGCTTTCTGGTAATCAATGAATGCTTTATTTAGGAGTTGGTTATATTCTGCGCATTTCTCCATCACCTCATTGATAGTGTGAATATGGTGTGATGCGGAATATCCTTTAACGAATACTGCTTGATCATTTGGTTGATGAATGTCTATGGTTTCCCTCACTGTTAGCGGTTACCTTAGTAAGTACCTTGTAGGAAACGCACAGCATGTTGATCGGTCTGTAATTTTTCAAGTCCTTGGAATCTTTTTTCTTATGAATCAATATAATGTTTGCGTTCTTCCAAGATTCTGGTACGGACGGGGTCATAAGGCATTGCGTATAGGCTAGTTTTTCTAGTACAATCTCCCTTCTGTCCTTCAACAGATCTGCTGTTACCTGATCCTCACCAGTTGCTTTTACCCTTTGCATTGCTCCTAAGGCGTTCTTTACTTCCTCTTTCGTTACCTTCGGAATGGAGCATTGCTGTGCGCTTCTGTCTCTTTCATTAACGCTCTGATTACTTTGGCTACTGTATAGATTTGCGTAGGACTCTTCAGCTACTTTAACTGTCTTATCCATATTGCTAAGGACATTGCCCTTTTTGTCTCAACGCATACATCTGACGCATGGCTAGCTTCCTCTTAACCGCTTTCAGGCCACCTCCGTTCTTCAGAGCATGCTCGATTTTCTCCATATTGAACTTCCTTATGTCGGCTACCTAGCGCTTATTTATTAACTTCGGTAGCCCTTCTAGTTCTATCCTGTCTGTAAGGGTTAGACGCCCTCATGCTTTGCCGTTTCTTAATTAGATCTATCGTCTCCTGAGATAGCTTGCCGGTATCCTGTCGAACCGTACTACCGAATACTTTACACGGCGCACTCCGCAAAGATAGCTGTTAGATTATAGTTCACTGCATGGACATTAAGGTCTTCTTCCTCAGTTAAGGCTGAATATCTGTTTGCAGAGATATCCTGAATTCCTCCATTTTGTTCTTATCGCTAAGTCGTGAATAGACTTCCTCTTCTAGCTTCTTCAGTTCCCTCTTCATTTCTGAGCTAATTCAAGACTTTACCATTCTGTGGTCCCTACAGCGCACCTTCCCGAGGACGTCCACATCCTGAATGATGGCAGGTTGAGCGCTTAGCATGAAGTCAATTTCATTTTTAGTCTCACCATTTGGGCTCTTCCAGGTCCACTTCCTGTTCTCTCGTTTGCAGAAGAAGGTATTCATTATCCGTAAATTATTTCCATCTGCCAACTCTACTAATGCCTCTCCGCTGCTATTCCTAGAACAAATCCATAGTCGCCTACCGCCTGGTTGCCAGCGTGCTTTTAGTCCACCTTCGCATTGAAGTCGACAATCAGTACAGTGTACTGTGATTTCACTTTGTTCATTGCCGATTCCACTCTGTAGGAAAACAGCGCAAAAAAACTTAGGACAAGAAATCCAGACTCGAGCACTGGCTAACAACTGAGTGTATTTAGTGCGAGAGAGAAATAAATATACGAAAAAAATGACCGATGCGGAGGCGCAGGAAGGAATAAAGCAACAACGTCAAGGCAAGGGCACCAAGCTCGTCAGTCTGGGTTAAGATAGTTCAGCTCGTGGCGTGATAATGAAACAGGAGGTTCGTTGGCACATGAAGATCTCTTGCGCGCGATGACAAGGGCTTCATGGATTTCGCTCGTGCGTTGCTCCCGGTAGCATCTGAGAATTTTGCACTGTTCAGAAAGGAGAACACAGTTCTCGCACGATTTAGGTGTACCACCAGGTTGGTTTTGGGAACAATGTCCTCCAAGCATGAGGCGTGCTCCCTGAGGTGATTATTTATGCAGCGCCCCGTGC
Organism: Amblyomma americanum; assembly: GCF_052857255.1. NCBI lineage: Eukaryota > Metazoa > Arthropoda > Arachnida > Ixodida > Ixodidae > Amblyomma > Amblyomma americanum. Next base: position 157,714,383 of record NC_135498.1, on the reverse strand, counting down.
GACCAACATATGAGGCCCCGTAAGAAAGGGCGCCTCATAAACTACTTGAAGAAACAGCTCAGAGACTTCGCCCGAAACACTCGAAATCCTGGTTAAAAGTAAAAGCTCTAATTTGATAAGCTGTTTCTCAATAATACATTGTGTTCATTAAACTCTGCCACTAAAGAAGTGATTGCTCTCTCCAAGCGCGACTCTAAAGTGGCTGCTATTCCCAAAAGCGGCACTAGTGAAATGTGTACTCCTGAACGCAACACGACCACTCAGGACCACTGACTACAAGATAAACTCCTAAATTCAGTATGGTCAATTTTAGTGTCAAACTTCCGCAGCCTCTTTCCAAAACAAGATAATCAATTGTCGAATTATGTTTAGCCAACCTTGTGTTGGGCACAGAGGCCTGGTTATCTCCAGATATTACTGATTCTGAACTTTCCTTGTCCAGCCATTTTTCATTATTTAGAAAAGATCGCATTACTTCGCGCGGTGGTAGGGTATTCATAGCCATAAGGAAACGAATGCAAGCCTATGTTGTTGATACAGGATCGTGTTTGGAATTTTTATGGGTTGCATTGAGTCTATCACCGTCCGTAACCTGTGCCGTTTGGGTCTGTTATCGCCCACCTGATTCGCACGAGGAATTCCCTGAAAACCTGAACGAATCTCTAACTTACGTGTAGAACAAATTTCCACGCTCGCCAATATTCCTGGCCGGTGACTTCAATTATCCGCATATTGATTGGCAGACATGTAGCCCCTTTCACGGCATAAGAAAGCGTCAGTGCCCAAATGTTCTGGATGTACTATCACTTTTCGATCTGCATCAAATAGTTTCCACACCAACGCGTGGCGATTCACTCTTAGATCTCGCGCTGACAACACAACCGAACAAGACATCTGTAAACGTGCTCGATGGTGTCAGTGACCCCAGGATTTTGCATTGCGAATTCACAGTGGCCACTAATAAACCGGAAATAGCAAATTAAGTTGTATTTGATTATGCCAGTGCAAATGTTGATATTCTGCTCAATGAACAATCATTATTTTCTGCCGATGTTTATGTTTTTCATTCTTTCAGTTCACGGGATGCCAAAGAAAACTGATCGCTTATTCGCGACAAACTAACTTTTCTAAAAGATAAGTACGAGCCCAAAGCTACAATCACCACATCTACGGAAGCACATGGTTCACAAAGAGCGTCAAAAGATGTATAAACAAAAAGAAAAGGTTGTACGCGAAATATAAAGTGTCAGTATCTGAACACGATTAGAATCAATACCGCACGCATGCGCAACTGTGTAAAACTGAAATTGAAGACGCGAAGGACAAGTTTTATAACAATGCCCTTTGACATCTGTTAAAGAACAATCCTAAAAAATTTTGGCGAGTTGTTAATCCGAATTACACTTCCAACTCCTCAGTGTCAATAGCTATAGAAGGCAAGCTCCTTTCCTCGCCTGAGGTAGCAGAGGAATTTAACCAATTTTTTTCTCAGTGTTCACGGATGAAAGGCCTTTGCCTACTGACCTGCGATTTCCAAAGCTGCCTTCAACTATGCCTGACATAACTGTCACGCCAGAGGGTATATCCTTTGCCATAGACCATCTACCCGCTAACTCCGCCTCCGGCCTCGATGGGATGTGTCCTAAGTTACTCAAAATAGCAAAACCTGCAGTTTGCCCCATCTTAGCTGCCATTTTTCAGCAATCCTTTGAGACGGGCTGTGTACAAACGACAGGAAAATTGCGTGTGTCATGTCATTCCCATTTTAAATCTGGCGATGCTTCTAAACCACCAAATTACAGACCCATTTCGTTAACCAACATCAGCTGCAAATTGCTCGAGCACGTACTCTCATCTGCCATCATGGGTTATCTGGCGAAGCATAACTTCATTTTTGCCAATCAGCACGGCTTCTTACACGGTCGATCTTGCGAAAGACAACTGTTCGACTGACCTTCATCACGCTGTTCATGCTCACTCTAAATTAGACGCAGTATTTGTAGATTACGCAAAAGCATTCGATAAAGTCCCACATATTCGTCTAATAAAAAAACTTGATAACCTGAACTTAAATTATAAGGCTATTTCTTGGATCAGCAGTTTCTTGGCCAGTCGGTATCAGTCTTTGTTAATGGGCATTCATCGTCTATCTCGCCTGTTAAATCTGGTGTACCACAATGGTCTCTACTCGGGTCTATCTTGTTCTTAGTTTAAGTTAATGACAAAAGTAATAACCTAAATTCCACGGTTAGATTATTTGCAGATGATTGCGTTATATACAGGCAGATTACTTATCCTTCCGACTCTACTCTTCTACAATCAGGCCTTAAAATTAATGACTGGTGCACACAATGGCAAATGGAAATTAACCCCTCAAAAACAAAAGTTGTTAGACTTACCACATCATCTAGCACCGAACCTTGTCAATAAACTTTGAACAATGTGCCCGTAGAATCGACACACATCATAAAATATCTAGGGTTGCATTTAGCAACAGACCTCTCATGGAACAGTCACATCGATACGGTTATTAACAAAGTTTCCAAAACACTCGGCTTCCTCTGACGTAACCTACGTTTAGCTAATCCAGACACAAAGCTATTAGCATCCACTACACTAGTACGCTCGAAATTGGATTACGCCTCTTTGATCTGGAACCCCCATCAAGCATACCTGGTAACAAAATTGGAGCCTCTGCAAAATAAAGCCTCCGGTTCATATCTAAGAATTACTCGCGATCAGCTAGTGTAACTGAAATAAAAAAAAGCTGTGAATTTACCTCTTCTCCAAAAGCGGAGAATGCTCTGCATGCTGTCGTTTTTCTATAAATTGTATCACAGTCATTTATCCTCTGCTTTGTACCATGTCAAGCCAGCTCATCGAATATTCCCACGCATTGATCTCCAACTCAAAGTCGAAACGTAATTTGCGAGAACTAATCTCTTCTTTCTCTCGCTTCTCCTCCTCGCCATTCGTCAATGAAATCTTCTCCCTGGCATTATTGCAGCTGTCAATGATTATGAAGCGTTTGTAACCGCCCTAAAATGCCACTTCGAGCTGTAGCTTTCATCCTTCCATTCATTTTTTGCATTTCTGTTGAAGTACTGCTTTCTTAGAAAACTTGAACATTTGTTGCCATGTGCCGTTATATTTTGAGTGTTTGATGCTTTTCAACATGTTCCAGGCCGAAGAATTTTGTACTTATTGCAAATTTGTGTTGCATTGTTTTTACTGTTGTTCCCCCCTATGTAATGCCAGCTGGGGCCTTTAGGGTATTTGAATAAAAAATAAAAATAAAGAATAAGACAGTTATAGTGCCGCGAATCCCACCACCTCTAGGACAACGTCAATCGCTATGATAGAGGTATGTAGCGCTCTGGTGCCGTCAGTTTGAATACGGTGCGGAGGTCAGTCCTTCACGACACTTTCTACAGCAACGTCCCGCATAGCCTAGTGCATAACCGGCATAAACTCTTCATGACGCAGCCGGTGTGGATTCGAAATTCGCGCTTGTGCGGAGGCGATAACAAGACCCATCGAAACTGGGAGATGGTACGCCCTCGCTGCAAGAGATGGCGCGTCTGTTCCAGCCATTGCGAAAGTCAGCAGGAATGAACACCTAGGTATTTAACACTGCCCTGCTCGAGGGTAGAGCGTTCAGTTAGTGAATAAGTACCTAGGTTTGCGCGTTTATTTTCCCTGAGCCGCTTGCGTCTCTATTGGCCAAACGCATCTCATGTTTAAGCATCCATGAATTATTGCGGAGAAGCCAACTAGTTTGAAACGCTTAGCACCGGAGCGTTGGTAACTAAATTCGTACACCTACTGTTCTCGTGCTCTGCGGCATTTTTTTTGTCCCAGAGCACTTGTTCGCTGATAACACAACTATATTCTTATCAATAACACACAATTTTTTTCACAAGTGCTCGTTTATTGTTCAAAGAAAACTTTTGTAATTTGTAGCGTTTACAAGAGACGGCGCCACCCATTCACATGGCGTGTGTTTTGGTCATAAGTTACTCATAGAGAGGCCGCGGAAAAGCGTACATATTACTAGCAAGCGTTGAAATTGATTGCGGCTGTAATATGCCTAAAATAAAGCAAATTCGGCAGCCATAAACAAGCTGATTGAGCCTGAACTCGCTGTAACCACTGCACCAAGTCCGCCTCCTGCATGCAAGAGTTGCGGCTTTCCGTCAGAATTTGGATGCTTTGTGCTGCAACTCGCAGACATAGGCGCTACTCTAGGTACTTATACAGTAAGTCTAGAAGCGCGCGCTCTGGCGAGCCCCTCTATACCGGCCGTGGCATGAAATCAGGAAATCTAATTAACGGCTCTGGTGGCTGCTGCCTATTCTCAAAATGTTGGAAATTGCGTGGCGGAAATCACACCTAAACTCGGGGCGCAAAAATTTGAGCTGTTACCAGCGTTGTCGGAAGACATCCAACGAGCATTTAGCCTTATATCGACTATTGTTTTTCTGTCGGTGGCTGTATATGGCCTTTTGACAAGGTTTGTTCCGGCCTTGCGTGTCAAAATAGACAGCTTCAGCATAACGTGTACCGTGTTACCGTTAACACGAGTACCGGGATCTCACCCACTGCCAGTGAGCACGCGCTAATTGGTCCCGATGAGGCAAGCGTGCGTGCAGCTGCCTAGGATGCCTCGATGGCCTGCGCCGCTTTCGGGGTAAAGCCACCGCTTTCTTTTAAGGCACACAGGTTGGGCTAGTTCGTGGTAATCACACATGTATATCATCATGAGCCTAACTACACCCACTGGAGGGCAAGGACCTCTCCCATGTCTCTCCAATTAAGCCCGTCCTTTGCCAGCTGCGCCCACTCTATGCCTGCAATCTTCTTAATCTCATCCACCCACCTAACCTTCTGCCACCCCCTGCTACCCTTGCATCCTCTTGGAATCCACTCTGTTACCCTTAAGGACCAGCGGTTATCTTGCCTCCGCATCATATGGCCTGCCCAAGCCCATTTCTTCCTCTTCGACTAGGATTCCCTTAACCCGCCTTTGTTTCCTCACCCACTCTTCCCGCTTCCGGTCTCTTAACGTTACACCTGCAAAGAAGAAGATGACAAAGCAGATGGCTCATGACAAAGAAGGAGGTGGCTATACGCCTCAGCCTTATTGCTATCGCCACGAATGTCTGTGCCCTACTTGGCTGCCCTCGGACAGCTCTTGCTGCTGCTCCCGTCCTGCCGGCTCCTTTGAATAAATCCTCGCCTTACATTCGGTGGAAGTGCCGGGTAACAGCCCTGAAATTGCGCAACCGTACTCTCCCACCACATGTGATGCCTAACGACGTTCAAAATCAAGGCGTGCAAGTGGGCCTAGCTGTTACCTGCGCCGGCTTCCTTCTTCAACGAGACGTGGCCATCTTCAGCGGGACCGATGAGCAGAATGACCAAGATTACCTCACGTCTTATGAGTGAGTGAGCCTTTTCAACAAATGGGACGATACAACCAAACTAAATAACGTAAAATTTTATATCACCAACGAAGCTAACCTGTGGTATCGGAACCACGAGGTGGACATCCGAACTTAGTCTGCTTTCAAGACAACCTTCTCCGAAGTGTTCGATCGTCCCGCTGTCCGGAAACTCCGCGCCGAACAAAGCTCGCGCGAACGGTCTCAGCAGGCCGGCGAAAGCTTCACCAGTTACTTCTAAGATACATGTCCTTGACCTATGCAAGCGTGTCAACCTCAATATGTGGGAAGCTGACAAGATTACGCACATTTTGAAGGGTGTTGACAACGACGCCTTTCAGATGTTGTTAGGGCGCGACTTCCGCACTGTTGCTGAAGTCGTTACCCTCTGCCAAAGCTTCGAGGAGCTGCGGAATCAGACGCTCCTGACTCGTCAGCATCCCCGACAGGTTTAGCTGCTTGCTGGGCTGATGCCAGCATCTGACACCTTTTCCCTCCAGCAACAGATCAAAGACTTTGTTCGGGAAGAAGTGGCACGTCAGCTATGTCTTCTGCCGAGCCTTACAGAGCGAGCTCCACATTTGGCTCCGGTTCTTCGACATGCCATTTAGGAGCAGGTTGCCGAGGCTCTTCCAATCGCCAATCCGCCGCCCCCTATCGCCGCTCCACTGACATACGGGGACGTCGTCGCCAGACCTCGACCGCCTATATATACTTTGCCTCCAATACCTGCACGAGCGGCGGTCCCTCTTAGGCCGGCACCGCGACTCAGCAATCCCAGGAGCACCATTGAAACCCGGCCCATCTGCTACAATTGCCTCGTCTTGCCGACTTGCCTCGTCGTGTGGGCCGGCTTTGCCGCCGCCGTCTCCCAGTCTACGCGCCACTTCCTCAAGCTCCCATGTACTGGCCTTCCACGAGTCAGTACTCCGGCCCTGCTGAGCCGCCGTCAAGTCGTCCTTTTTCTCCTTATCGTTCGGCTCTTTCCAGACCCCGTTCATGTTGGCTGAGGAGCCGCTCCGTTTCTCCTTTTCAACGTCGCCCCAATAGCATTCAGGAGGAAAACCAGGTGCCGCAGTTAATGACGGTATAACTGCGTCCCAGTCGAACTTTCCAAGGCCTCGCATATCTCCTGCTAATCTGATTGAAGTTTCTGTCGAGGACATTTCTTTCTTGGCAATTGTGCTCACCTGTGCTGCAATTTCTGTTATGGACGAAATGTTTTGTGGTTCGTTGAAGAAGGCAAAGACGCCGATTGTTGGACTGCCGCTGCGTACGGCCAGCGCTGAGCACATCAATCCGTCCACAGCGTGTACTGCTCGAGTTGTGATTCAGGACTCCCTTTCTACGATAGTATTCGTCCTGCTGCCTTCCTGTTTCATCCTGTTATTCTGTGCTGGGATTTCCTTTCCCACCATGAAGCTATCATCGAATGTGCACGAGCGGAATTCTGGTTCTCTTCTCTGCCCTATCCTTTTCTGGACGCGACTCCTTCTGTTGACTGTGTTAAAGCCCTCACCACCGAAGACATCGACCTTCCCCCATGCTCTTCCGTTCTTGTGCGTCTATCTTGCAACTCTATCGTTGACGACACTGTCCTCTTTACACCAGGCCCTAATTTTGTGCACCAGAAGTGCCTGCCTCTGTTATACGCCGTACTGACTGTTTCCGTTGGCCTCTCGATACCTTTGGTCTCTAACCCGTTTTTCTGCCCTACCGCTCTGCGTCTTGGTGAATGCCTCGGCAGTGTGCAGCCCGTCGCATATCCGCTCATCTGCGACGAGACCAACGATACACCGCCCCTCGCCATGAACACGCTCAGCCCACCTGCCTATTCGCCAGATCCATCTTCTACGGAATTATTCTTGCACTCCATCGACTCCGATATTCCTCAGACGCAAAGAACAGATCTTATCACCCTTCTTCGTGAATTCCGCTCTTCATTCGACGCTAACCAAGCGGCCTTGGGCCGAACTTCCAACGTCCCCCATCGCATCGACACTGGTGCCCACGCGCCGCTGCGAAAGCGCCTTTATCGCGTGTCTCCAACTGAGCGAGCGCCTGACTATTGGAGAGCTAGTCGACGAAATGCATCAAAGCGGCGTCATTCAGCCCTGAAGCAGCCCTTGGGCACCACCTGTTGTCCCTGTGAAAAGAAAGGTGGCTCCATGCGCTTCTGCGTCGATTACCGCTGCCTTAACAAGACTACGCACAAGGATGTCTATTCCCTCCCACGCTTAGACGACGCTCTAGACTGTTTGCAAGGGGCGGAATCTTTTTCGTCCCTCGATTTACGTTCTCGGTACTGGTAGGTCCCCGTGAAAGCGGCAGATCGGCGCAAAACGGCTTTTGTGACCCCCGACGGATTGTATGAATTTACTGTGATGCTGTTCGCCCTTTGTAATACCCTAGCAACCTTCGAAAGGATGATGATCACCATTCTGTGTGTACCCAAGTGTAAGATGTGACTATGTTACTTCGACAACATTGTCGCCTTTTCCCCCGACTTTGAAACCCATCTATTCCGCCCGAAGCACGTTCTAACCTGCCTATCTGATGGCGCGTTGCTGCTCAACTTGAAGAAATGCCGTTTTGCTGCACGTCAACTGACCAGTTTAGGCCACGTTGTCTCCAGAGAAGGCGTTTGTCCTGACCCAGCCAAATTTCGCGCGGTCGCTGCCTTTCCCAAACATACTTCCATCAAGGACCTGCGTAGCTTCCTAGGTCTGTGCCCCCTACGTTAACCGGTTTATTCGCAACTTTGCTCCTTTGCTGCGCCTTTAACACAACTTTCCGGCAGTTCCGATATATTGTTGTGGTCTACGGCGTGCGACGTTGCCTATAATACCTTGCGCCGCCTCCTCACAGCGCCGCCCATACTGCGCCATTTCGACTCGACCGCTCCTACCGAGGTCCACATCGACGCCAGTTATGTTGGCCTCGGCGTCGTACTCGCCCAGAGCATCTGTGGTTTCGATGAATAGGTTATTGCCTGTGCAAACCGCTCAATTGCGAAGGCTGAATCTAGTTACTCCGTCAGTGAAAAAGAGTGTTTGGCCAACGTATCGGCCCTTGCCAAATTCCGCCCGTACCTCTATGGCCGCTCTTTTTACGTTGTGAGAGACCATCATGCGTTTTGTTGGCTTTCCTGCTTGAAAGACCCATCCGGCCCCCATGCCAGGTGGGCTCTTCGTATGCCAGAATATGACATACGCGTCTTCTATCGCTCCGGCTGAGAGCATCAAGATGCTCATGCCCTTTCACGCTTTCCACTTCCAGCCGAACTCACCACTCTTTCCACCTCTGACGCCTTCCCGTTGTCGCTTAACATCAGCGACATTCCCTCAGTGCAACGTAGCGACCCCTGGATAGCTTCTCTTCTCGACTTTCTCTCTAACCCCACGGCTGCTTCTCCATCCCGTGCTCTCCGCCGCCATGCTTCCCACTTCGTGATTTGCGATAACCTCCTCTATTGCCGGAAGTACAGCTCCGACGGCCGCAAGTGGTTACTCGTAATTCCTCGCCACTTGCGCACGCAAATCTGCACCTATTTCCACGCTGATCCACAATGCACGCGGCAGTTTTCAAGACATACTCCCGCATCCGGCAGCGCTACTACTGGCGCGGCATGTGCACCTTCGTACTTAAATACGTACGCTCCGCCTCGCATGTCAACGTCGCAAGGATTCCACTCATCGTTCTGCTGAAGAGTTGCAGCCGCTACCTTGCCCACCACGCCCTTTCGACCGGATCGGCATTGACTGTTAGGACCCGCTTCCGAGCACTGCGGCCGGCAACCTTTTGGCTGTCATTGCGGTTGATCATCTGACGCGGTATGCCGATACCGCCACCCTTCCGTCTGCCACAGCAACAGCTGTTGCCTCCTTCACTTTGCAGTGTTTCGTCTTTCGTCACGGTGTACCTCGTGAACTGCCTAGCGACCGCTTACGCGCCTTTTTGGCCGATATCGACAAAGCTTTACTCTGCTAGTGCAACATAATATATCGAACCACCTCCGCCTACCATTCGCAAACCAACGGCCTCACCGAGCGATTTAACCGTACCCTCGGGGACATGCTCTCTATGTTTGTCGCATCCAGCCACTCGAATTGGGATCTCGTCCTTTCTTATGTGACTTTTGCCTACAACACCGCTCAGCAGTCTAATACGGGCTTCTCTCCCTTCTTTCTTCTTTACGGCCGTCATCCGTCTGCTACAATAGACACCATTCTGCCTTAGAAACCTGACGCCTTCAATTATAACCCTGCTTTCGAAGCCGCGCAACACACAGAAGATTGTAGCCAAATCGCCCTGTCACTGACGACAGACACCCAGTATCGCCAGAAATTCCGCCCCGACAACGCTCACACCCCATCGCACTTTTCTCCTGACGCGCTTGTGTGGCTCTAGATTCCGAGAAGTACTCCTGGACTGTCCTCAAAATTTCTCGCCTAGTATCACGGCACCTACCGCGTTCTGAAGCGCACATCTCCTGTTAATTACGCCGTCGAACCCCTCATGCCGTCTCATGATATCTACCGCTGCGGCCGCGAGACTGTCCACATTCAGCGTCTCAAGCCTTAGTACAACCGCGCCATCTTACAGTCGCAGTAAATAGCCAGGATGGCTCCTCTTCTCCCCGGGAGGATTGTGCATAAGAAGATGACAAAGCAGATGATTCTCACAAAAAAAAGATGGCCCTATGACTCAGCCGTATTGCTGCCTCCATGAATGTCTGTGCCCGCCCAGCTGCCGTCGGACAGTTTTAAGCGCTAGCTCTTAACACGTTTCGAGATTTCATATGATCTGCTGCCACCATGAGATCACAGCGCCATCTGTGGCAGCAACTAGAAAACAGCATATCTTCATGGAGACTTGTAGCACCATCTACAGTAGCATTAGACGAACGACCACTTGCAGCGTGCCAATGATGACGTCTCGGTGCAATATGGTGGATAAGGGTGGAACTGTGTGAGAACGTCAGCGAACGAAATGGCGGCATAGTATCGGTTTCTTGAATCCTAGATGGCGACCATTAAACTTAGTTGTGCCCTCTCAGCCCTTTCGCCTCTCACCCCCAAAAACATCCAGCAACGAGAGGAAAACTGTCCGGTTACGGGTCTACTATATGTGAACATCCTGCAACGAGATAAAAACTGTCCCGTTACGGGTCTACTATATGTGTATACATTCGTTCCGCTATATATACTCGGACAACAAAGTTCACCCATCCGGAGACAGTTGTGTACCGAACTTGGTAGGCAAATAAAAACCTGTTGGTTGTCGTATAGAAATAAAACCACAATTAAATAATAGCTAAACATTGTATATATGCAATTACTATTTTAAGCGTTAACATATCGCGCCGCAAGCCGAATTCTAGGCCAATCTTCACCCCCCAAACAAAGCAAGTTCCATCTGGGACGTATCCTGAGGATGTAACTGGATAACGGACGCGTTTTTCTTCGCTTTCTTCGTCTAGCAAAACCAACAGCTAACGCTCGCTACTTCAACGTCTTCCAGACGGTGGCGGCCGTTTTTTCGCTGCCGGACTCGCCGCGGTGGCTCAGTGGTTAGGGCGCTCGACTACTGATGCGAAGTTCGCGGGTTCGAACCTGACCGCGGCGGCTGCGTTTTTATGGAGGAAAAACGCTAAGGCGCCCGTGTGCTGTGCGATGTCAGTGCACGTTAAAGATCCCCAGGTGGTCGAAATTATTCCGGAGCCCTCTACTCCGGCGCCTATTACTTCCCTTCTTCTTTCACTCTCTCCTTTATCCCTTTCCTTACGGCGCGGTTCAGGTGTCCAACGATATATGAGACAGATACTGCACCATTTCCTTTCCTCCCCAAAAAACAATTATTATTATTATTACTCCCGTCCTCCCGGCTCCTTTGAAGAAACCCCCGCCTTACACACCTATCATTTTCTTTCCATGCATCGCTGCATTGCCCTTTACTTAAGCTGAACCGTTTTCGTTAGCCTCCACGCTTCCCCCCCGTAGGTAAGCACCGGTAAGATACAGCTGCCTTACACTTTTCTCTTGAGAGATATTGTTAAACTTATTCATGATCTGAGAGAACCTGCCATATGCGCTCGACCCCATTCTTTCCTTCTAGTTATTTCCCTCTCTTGATCCGGATCAGCTGTCACTACCTGCCCTGAGTATTCCTTTACCACTTCCAGCACCTCGCTTCGAAATGTGAACTGCTGTTCCCTTGCTAGGATTTTGTACATCACTTTGGTTTTCTGCATGTTAATTTTTAGACCCATCGTTCTGCTCGGCCTGTCTAAATCATTGATCATGCCTTGCAAGTCATCTCCTGACTGACTCAGCAAGGCAATGTCAACAGCGAATCGCAAATTATTTAGTTATTCTTCAATTAATATTGTCCCCAACAGTTACCAATTCAGGCATCGGAATACCTCCTGTAAACAGGCGGTGAATAGCATTGGCGAGATCGCCTCTTTGCCTGACGCCGATCCTTATTGGAATTTTATTGCTGACTTTATGAAGGATCTGAAGCTGTGCAGTTGCTATATATACCTTCCGGTATTTTGACTTAGGGTTTTTCTACACCCTGATTTCGCAAAGCCTGTATGACTGCTGAGGTTTCCAATGAGTCGAATGCTTTCTAGTAATCAATGAATGCTTTATTTAGGAGTTGGTTATACTCTGCGCATTTCTCTATCACCTGATTGATAGTGTGAATATGGTGTGATGTGAAATATCCTTTAAAGAATACTGCCTGATCATTTGGTTGATGAATGTCTATGGTTTCCCTCACTGTTAGCGGTTACCTTAGTAAGTACTTTGTAGGAAACGCACAGCAAGTTGATCGGTCTGTAATTTTTCAAGTCCTTGGAATCTTTTTTCTTATGAATCAAGATAATGTTTGCGTTCTTCCAAGATTCTGGTACGGACGGGGTCATAAGGCGTTGCGTATAGGCTAGTTTTTCTAGTACAATCTCCCCTCTGTCCTTCAACAGATCTGCTGTTACCTGATCCTCACCAGTTGCTTTTACCCTTTGCATTGCTCCTAAGGCGTTCTTTACTTCCTCTTTCGTTACCTTCGGAATGGAGCATTGCTGTGCGCTTCTGTCTCTTTCATTAACGCTCTGATTACTTTGGCTACTGTATAGATTTGCGTAGGACTCTTCAGCTACTTTAACTGTCTTATCCATATTGCTAAGGACATTGCCCTTTTTGTCTCAACGCATACATCTGAAGCATGGCTAGCTTCCTTTTCACCGCTTTCAGGCCACCTCCGTTATTCAGAGCATGCTCGATTTTCTCCATATTGAACTTCCTTATTTCGGCTACCTAGCGCTTATTTATAAACTTCGATAGCCCTTCTAGTTCTATCCTGTCTGTAAGGGTTAGATGCCCTCATGCTTTGCCGTTTCTTAATTAGATCTATCGTCTCCTGAGATAGCTTGCCGGTATCCTGTCGAACCGTCCTACCGCCTACTACTTCACACAGCGCATTTCGCAACAATAGCTGTCACATTATAGTTCACTGCATGGACATTAAGGTCGTCTTCCTCAGTTAAGGCTGAATATCTGTTCTGCAGAGATATCCTGAATTCCTCCATTTTCTTCTTATCGCTAACTCGTGAATAGACTTCCTCTTCTAGCTTCTTCAGTTCCCTCTTCAATTCTAAGCTAATTGGAGACTTTACCATTCTGTGGTCGCTACAGCGCACCTTCCCGAGGACGTTCACATCCTGAATGATGGCAGGTTGAGCGCACAGCATGAAGTCAATTTCATTTTTAGTCTCAGCATTTGGGCTCTTCCAGGTCCACTTCCTGTTCTCTCGTTTGCAGTAGAAGGTATTCATGATCCGTAAATTATTTCCATCTGGGAACTCTACTAATAACTCTCCGCTGCTATTCCTAGAACCAATCCATAGTCGCCTACCGCCTGGTTGCCAGCGTGCTTTTCGTCCACCTTCGCATTGAAGTCGACAATCAGTACAGTGTACTGTGATTTCACTTTGTTCATTGCCGATTCCACTCTGTATGAAAACAGCGCAAAAAAACTTAGGACAAGAAATCCAGACTCGAGCACTGGCTAACAACTGAGTGTATTTAGTGCGAGAGAGAAATAAATATACGAAAAAAATGACCGATGCGGAGGCGCAGAAAGGAATAAAGCAACAACGTCAATGCGAGGGCACCAAGCTCGTCAGTCTGGGTTAAGATAGTTCAGCTCGTGTCGTGATAATGAAACAGATGGCTCGTTGGCACATGAAGATCTCTTGCGCGCGATGACAAGGGCTTCATGGTTTTCGCTCGTGCGTTGCTCCCGGTAGCATCTGAGAATTTTGCACTGTTTAGAAAGGGGAACACAGTTCTCGCACGATTTAGGTGTACCACCAGGTTGGTTTTGGGAACAATGTCCTCCAAGCATGAGGCGTGCTCCCTGAGGTGATTATTTATGCAGCGCCCCGTGCGACCAACATACGAGGCCCCGTAAGAAAGGGCGTCTCATAAACTACTCGGGTACAGCAATCAACAAGATGCTTCGCATGCCTTTTGCCGCATGCAACCATTCGGGGCCAGAAGAGTTTACCTTTTTGCAAAGACGCTGCGGTTTGCATGAATCACTAAACATTACATGTACTCCCACTCTGTGCGCAACGCGCTCAAGGTTGTGTGAGAACTGGTGAACGTACGGGATGACTGCGGCATTCTGTCTATTTTTTTGCTCAAATTTTTTGCAGTTGGTTGGATTTCGGAAGCCTTTCAATAACCATTCATCAGCACACTACTATACAGATTTTGGAAATACAGCTGATTCCAACCGTTCGATCTGCGCGAGGAAACCTTCCTGCCCTTGGTGCTTGCACGGCCTGGTGATGCCATTCTTGATGACTGCTGAGGCGACCTGACGCTTGACGATCTTGGAGTGGGTGGATGTGTACGGCAGAAAACTTTTGCGAGCACGAGGCTCATAGCGCCAGAAGAGGTACCACGAGTGATGAGTGTCATATCCAGGAAACGTAACCGCCCTTCATTCGGTAGTTCCTTGGTCAGTCGAAAAGTGGAAAAGTGGGTTTCAAATTTTCTAACAGACTGTCCACACAAATGGCCACGTCAATAGGATCATTCTTAAAAATTATGAGAAAATCATCCACGTAGCGAAACACCGTAATCACGTCCGATTCGGTCAGCGCGTCCTGTAAACGTCTGTCGCAGTGAGCCAGCAGAATATCACTGAGCGGGGGGGCGAGACAGGCGCCAATGCATATTCCCTCTTTCTGTACGTAGCAGTACTCGTTAAACTTGATCAGGGTCTAGTGCAGGTAAAATGAAAGCGCTTGAAGAGTGTTAGAGGTGCTCATGCCAGAAGAATTCTGATAGCTCGTGGCCCCGAACTGATCAAAACTGTCGCTAACTACATGGCAAATTTTTCCTTGGGGCATTGAGTAATTCAGAGCTTTGACGTCGACAGACAAAACGCCACTGTCAGTGAACCTGTCCTGCGCGAGGAACTGTGAAACTTCCAAGGCGCTTCTGATAAGGAAAGGGTCCTGTATGGGCAGGACTGACAAGGACTGCTGAAGGTTCTTGCCCAGGGCCCGTTGCCATGTTCCTCTTTCGGAGACAATAACCCTGAACGGGCTACCGAGTTTGTGGGTCTTGACAGAACACATTTTCAGGCTAAGCCCATCACTGTCCTTGATCGTCTTGGCTAGCTTCTCCAAACCTCTTTTTTGCATATTGTCACGTAGTGGTGACGGCAGTCGAAGCAGCGGTGAAGATAGATAAAATGTCTTGTAAAAGAAAACTGTTTATTAGGCTGACTTGCATCCAAAATGGACTGAATCACTTGGCGGCGGCGAATCGACGAGCGTGCTTGGCGGTCGTCGAACAGAATGCCCGCCAATGTCGGCCGTGCTCAATTTAAAGCTGATAGCCAACTTTCGAGATAACGCGTGCAAAGTTACTAGAACATTCCGGAACAACGTAGAATCAGCTCTGTCTGGCTGCGATCAATCGAGATAAATCTAGTCGTGTCTTGCGTCGTAAACAAAGCGATAAAGTGGTGTGGCGGCAGATTTGCAAAACGAACAAACACTGCAAATATTCGAGGCATTACTCCCCTCTCAAACAAGCATCAACCAGATGCATTAAAACAAATAATGCGACTAGTAAGAGAAAAAACGGATCTTGCGAAAATAGAGCATGAAAATGCAGCGGCCGTTAGGGCGCATAATACGGCTTCAAACGGACTACATGGACAACTTCTGGTCGTATGCGGCGTCGCTGGGATGCAGTCATTGTGTCAGGGATGACTTCATAACTCAGTTCACCTAACCGACGAAGAACCTTGTACGGGCCGAAATAGCGGCGCAAAAGCTTTTCACTCAATCCACGGCGGCGAATGGGCGTCCACACCCAGACTTGGTCTCCTGGCTTGTATTCCGCATTGTGTCTTCGTAGGTTAATAATAATAATATTTGGTTTTGGGGGGAAAGGAAATGGCGCAGTATCTGTCTCATATATCGTTGGACACCTGAACCGCACCGTAAGGGAAGGGTAAAGGAGGGAATGAAAGAAGAAAGGAAGAGAGAGGTGCTGTAGTGGAGGGCTCCGGAATAATTTCGACCACCTGGGGATCTTTAAACCTTCGTAGGTTGTAGCGTCTGGAGTCGGACCGCTGCTGATCTTTCATCCGTAATCGGGCAAGCCTACCAGATTCTTCCGCGCGTTCAAGCTAGGCGCAACGTCGACGTTCTCTTCTTCTGTAACGCTGGTCAGCATGGCGTCTAGCATGGTCGTGGCCTCCCTGCCATGGACAAGCCTTAAAGGCGTCATCTGGGTGGTCTCCTGCACTGCGGTGTTGTAGGCGAAGACTGCGTAAGGCAGGATGACATCGCAGGTGTTGTGTTCGGCATCGCCATACATGGCGAACATATCGGCGATGGTTTTGTTCAGGCGCTCGGTCAGTCGGTTGGTCTGCGGATGGTAGGGAGTTGTCCTCCGGTGGCTGGTTTGGCTGTAAAGCAGGATGGCTTGCGATAGTTCCGCCGTAAATGCTGTTCCTCTGTCCATGATGAGCACATCGGGGGCACTATGTCGAAGCAGAATGCACACCACGACAAAGTTGGCGATTTCTGCTGCTGTTTCGTTCGGTAGGGCTTTCACCTCGGCGTAGCGGCACAGGTAGTCGATCGCTATGATGATCCACTTATTTCCCGATGTTGACGTTGGAAAAGAGCCATGCAAGTCCATGCCGATCTGCTGAAAGGGACTTGAGGGAGGTTCAATGGGGTTCAGAAATCCTGCTGGTCGTGTGAGAGGGGTCTTTCGTCGCTGACAATCTCGGCAGGTTTTCACATAGTGTGCGACATCGGCAGACAGTCGGGGCCAGTAATACTAGTCTTGAATGCTGCGGAGGGTGCGAGTAAACCTGGGACGTCCAGCGGTCGGCTCGTCGTGTGAAGCCTGTAGAACTTCTTCGCGGAGACAAGCAGGTACAACAAGGAGGTAGGCTGTTTTGCTCGCTGAAAAGTTCTTCTTCACAAGGACCTCATTCTGCACACAGAAGGAAGACAGTCCTCGCTTGAATGAACAGGGGGGTGAAGAAACATTGCCTTCCAGGTACTCGATGAGGCGTTTTAGGTCGGGGTCCGAGCATTGCTGCTGAGCAAAAGAGCTGGGGCTGATGGGTCCCTGGAAGGCGGCCTCATCGTCGTCCGGCGGCGGTGTATCTACAGGGGCTCGTGAGAGGCAATCGGAGTCAGAATGCTTGCGTCCGGATTTGTAAGTGACGGCGATGTCAAACTCCTGGAGACATGGACACCATCGAGCGAGTCGGCTAGAGGGGTCAGTAAAATTGGCAAGCCAGCAGAGCGCGTGGTGGTGGCTGACCATCTTCAACGGTCATCCGTGCAGGTAGGGGTGGAATTTCGACATAGCCCTGATGATGGCAAGGCAGTCCTTCTCAGTTGTCGAATAGTTAGCCTCGGCCTTGGAAAGGGAACGACTAGCGTATGCGATGACTTTCTCCAGAATGTCGCTTTTTTGAACAAGGACGGCGCCAAGGCCCACGCTGCTTGTGTCGGTACGAACTGCAGTATCGGCATTTTCATCAAAATGCGCGAGGATCGGTGGGGACTGTAAACGACGCTGAAGTTCATTGAAGGCGTCTGCTTGCGGTGCTTCCCATTTAAAGGGCATGTCTTCCTTCGTCAGTTGGTTAAGGGGCTGGGCGATGCGGGAAAAGTTTTTCACAAATCGTCGGTAATATGCGCACAGTCCGAGAAATCTGTGCACTGCTTTCTTATCGGCCGGCGATGGAAACTGTTCAATAGCAGCTGTTTTCTGCGGGTCTGGGCGTACTCATTCCTTGCTAACGATGTGGCCTAGAAACAGCAGCTCTTCGTAGGCAAACTGGCATTTCTCTGCTTTCAAGGTTAGGCCAGACGACTTTATTGCGTCTAGTACTGTTCGAAGTCTTTTGAGGTGCCCTTCTAAGTTCGAGGCAAAGACAACGACGTCATCTAAATATACCAGACAAATTTGACACTTCCGGCCTGCCAGAACTGTATCCATTACTCGCTGAAACGTTGCTGGTGCGGAACAGAGACCAAATGGCATCACCTTGAACTCAAACAGCCCATCCGGAGTGATGAATGCTGTCTTCTCGCGATCTCTTTCGTCGACCTCAATTTGTCAGTAGCCACTCTTAAGTTCCATCGATGAGAAATATTTGGCGCTGCAGAGGTGTTCCAGTGTGTCGTCGATGCGGGAGAGGGGGTAAACGTCCTTCTTCCTTATGTTGTTCAAGTGGCGGTAACAACGCAGAATCGAAGTGCGCCGTCTTTCTTTCTCTCTAGAACAACCGGTGCCGCCCATGGGCTGTTTGAAGGCTGGATGACGTCGTCGCGAAGCATTTCTTCGACTTGGTCCCGGATGGCTTGTCGTTCTCGCGGTGACACACGGTAGCGGCTTTGATGGAGAGGTAGGACGTGTTGGTCCGTTATAATGCGATGCTTGGCAATTGGCGTTTGTCGATCCTTCGGTGATGCCGAAAAACTCACTATAGCTTTAAAGCAGATTGCGGATCTGAACTTGTCTCTTCCAGTGCAGGGATGGGTTGATGTCGAAAGTGGGCGAGTTCTCTTGGTCAGGCGAATCTTCTGCGGAGGGGTCGGAGAGGGCGAATGAGTCCCGTAAGTCGGATATTTCGTCGAATAAAGCAATCGTCGTTTCTCTGTTAATGTGCCGGGATTTTTCGCTCAATTTAGTCAGCAGTACTTCGGCCTGGCCATTGCGGAAATGTGCGATGCCTCTTACGATGCTGATTCCTCGGTCGAGAAGCAACTGCATGTTCGCCTCGACGATGGCTTCAGCGTTAATAGTTTTCGTGGCGCCTACGGTCACGATAATGCTTGAACGGAGTGGGACGCTCACTTCTTCCTCCGGGACACTCAGGGCAACGTGATTTTCCTGCGTTTTCAACGAAACGATGGCTTCGTCCGTCGAAAGTGTGATCAGCTTGGATCGCAGGTCGATGACCGCCTGATTCTCATTAAGGAAATCCATACCCAAGATCACTTCGCGGAAGCATTGCGGTAGCACAACAAAGGTCACATGATAGGTATGTCCTTTGACAGTCACTCGCGCTGTGCTTCGTCCTGATGGCGTAATGAGGTGGCCCCCTGTGGTGAGATTTTGTGGGTCGTCCTTAGCCATTGTGACTTTTCTCCGCAGCGCATCGAATGTTCCATTCATCACCGAGTAATGGGCTCCTGTGTGGACTAGAGTGGTAACTTTCCGGCCGTCGATAGTCACTTCTAAGTCGGAGGTCCTGGCTCTTGCATTGCATGTCGCTCTCGGCATCGGGTCACGGCTTCGTCGCGTATGCGAGTCACGGGTGGGGCATGGGGTCGAAGCTTTTCTGGGTGGCGTCGTCGTTCTGAAGGCAGTTTGCGTCGTGGTCGGGGTTGTCATTTTGAGCGACGTCGGTGTAGCGAGTGTAGGTTCTTCATGCGGCGTCGCGGGTGTAGCGTCTTCATGTGGCGTGGTAGGTGGAGGATCTTCGGCGTTTCGGTCGTGAGCAGCCTCACCTCCAGAGGTTGCTGCCTTTAGTTTCCCCTACGGGTGCCGGGAGACCTTCCTCGCACTGCGGCTGCGTAGCGGCGGCGTTTCGACGAAAAGCGCGAGGTTGACGGCGATGGTGAGCGCGAAAAGCGGTTCGGCGTGTATTCCTCTCGACGCAAGTACTCGTCGATTTCCTGCGGACGTTGTCCGAAGGGTGGTCGTGGGGCGTTAACGGCAAATCCTCGAAGACCGATACGTCGGTACGTGCTGTGACGAAGAATATGGCCGGCCTCACCGCAATGGAAGCACAACGGCTGGTTGTCGGAACTCCTCCAGGCGTTGCAATTCCTGGGGCTTGAGCGCCGGTCATAGGCTGGGCGGGCGGGGGCTGAGAGGCGGCTTTGTGGAACAAGTGGCTCATCTCGGGGAGGACGCAGGGGTTGTCGTTGGGGCTGAGCAGTCCTTACTGCAGCGGCGTAGGTCATGGCCTGGGGTTCTGTGGCCGTCGGGGTGCCAGGTGCCTGTTGCACTTCTTCCCGTACCACATCCGAGTCGCTGCTTGTGGCTGTGGGGAGGATGGCAGTAATGGGCGTAGGTCCTCCCGGACGATTTCGCGGATAACTTCCCGCAAGCTGTCGCTGGTGGTGGCCGGATTGCACAGGCAGAGCAAGGGCGATTGCACTGCCGAGTTCGGATGTCGAGGGTCTTCTCAATCGTGCAGGCTTCTTGCATGAATTCCTTGACTGTTTTTGGCAGCTGGTGGACGAGGCTGCCAAAGAGCTGTTCTTTTACGCCGCGCATTAAAAACTGAACTTTCTTTTCCTCGGTCATCTCGGGGACGGCGGGGCGAAATAGGCGCTTCATCTCTTCGACGTAACCGCGGACGGGCTCATTCGGAAGCTGGATCCTGGACTCGAGAAGTCGTTCGGCTCTTTCTTTCCTCACGACACTGGTGAATACTTTCAATAGTTTTCTCTTGAATGGCTCCCATGTCGTAAGGACGACTCGTAGGTTTCGTACCACGTGCGTGCGGAGCCATCCAATGAAAAAAACACGTCCAATTTTTGCCGCATCATCCCACTTGTTGAAAGACGCCACGCGCTCAAATTGGTCTAACCATTATTCAGGGTCTTCGCCTAGGGATCCATTAAAAGTTGGCGGCACCCGTGGCTGCTGCAGTATGATCGGTGTCGACATCTTCGGCCAGCTGTCGGTGCTCGTAGCAGCGTCTTTTCGCTGTCTGGTGCGGTCCGGCAGGGTCCCGAACTCAGGCTCCTCTCGCTAGAGACGTCGGCTGACTCGCTGAGCTGCTGGCTCATCCTCGGGTGCGAAGCGCGGAGGGTTGGCTTCACGACTTGAAGGGGGCGTCCGGAACATGGAAGGCTCTTAGCACCTCTACCAGATGTCACGTAGTGGTGACGACAGTCGAAGCAGCGATGAAGATAGACAAAAGGTGTTCTAAAAGAACTGTTTATTGGGCTGACTTGCACCCAAAATGGACTGAATCACTCGGCGGCGGCGAAGCGACAAGCGTGCTCGGCGGTCGTCGAACAGAATGCCCGCTGCTGTCGGCCGTGCTCAATTTAAAGCTGATAGCGAACTTTCGAAATAAAGCTTGCAAAGTTACTAGAACATTCCGGAACAACGTAGAATCAGCTCTGCCTGGCTGCGGTCAATCGAGATAAATCTAGTCGCGTCTTTCGTCGCAAACAAAGCGATAAAGTGGTGTGGCGGCAGATTTGAAAAACGAACAAACGCTGCAAATATTCGCGGCAATATCTTCATGACTTGGGTCTTTACCTATGCTGGACGAGCGCTGCAAACTGGGCGGAAGTTCTCTTTGGCAGCTTCGCTGGCCTTGGTGGCGTAAACACACGTGGGAGAAACGGCAAAATCCCCCTCTTTGTATGAGAGTAGCAACTTAAATCCCGCATTCTGCATGGTAGACACCAGCTCGGCGCACCGAGCTACACCACGCACCGTATTCGAAGCGGGCGAAAAGCCAACAGCATCTCGGACACACTTCTCAAAATCTTCGTTCGCTGCCTTGGACGCCATGCTCCTCACTATAGACAACAGATAAGGCTTATCAATGAAGGATGCTGGCAGAACTTCGGACCCTGCTGCAGCCCTTTCATGGCTGACGGCGGCACAGTTGAACTCCCGATGAAGTGAACCTCTTGGGCCGAAGGCACAGCTCGATGCCTCCTCGTCAGAATGGACACGATGTTGTTCCAGAAAAATTCCGTGAGGTGTGAGGCAAGTCGCCGTTCTGCAGCCAGTCTACGCCATGCTGTATCTCGAGCAGAGTTAACCAGGCAGGCTAAACAAAGGCAGTTATGAAAAAGCCGAACTTGCCTCCAGGACTCAGAACCGGCGATGAGGTACAGCTATCGTCCTTGGCCCTTCAAAGAAGGCAAAGGCCTCGGCAAGGCGAGAGCTGCTGGTGGAAGGTAGTCATTCTTTATGGCGTAGGAGAAAAGACGAGCTCGGAAGGTTGCGTTGACGATGAGGATAACACACACACAAGGATTGCGAATAGCAGACGCCAAAAGAGGGACCTGATGTACGAAAAAGGACCTTCAACAAGGTGTATTGTTGGGCATGTTGGTGAGACATTCTGTAGATAAACAGCGCAAAAAAAAACACAGGACAAGACAGACAGACTCGAGCGCTAACAACTGAGTGTATTTAGTGCGAGAGCGAAATAAATACACGGAAAAATGACTGATGCGCAGGCGCGGGAAAGAAACCTCGTGCTCGCGAAAGTTTTCCGCCGTACACCTCCGCGCACTCCAAGCCATCAAGAATACCATCACTAGGTCGTGCAAGTACCAAGTGCAAAAAAGTTTCCTCGCGCAGATCGAACGCTTGGAGTCAGCTGGATTTCCGAAATCTGCCCTGTACTGTGTTGCTGAAGGGTTATTGAAAGGCTGCCGAAATTCTACGCACCGCAAAAAAAAATTGAGCCAAAGAATAGACAAAAAGTCGCAGTCATTCCGTTCGTTCACCAGTTCTCACACAAACTTAAGCGCGTTGCGCGCAGAGTGGGAGTACATGTAATGTTTAGTGCCCCATGCTACTGCAGCCCCTGTGCATAAGGATAAACTCTTCTTGTCCTCGAAGGGATGTATGCGGCAAATGGCATGAGAAGCATTTTGTTGATTGCTGTACCCAAGTAGTTTTTTAAACGAAATTAATTGCCCCAGAGCATCAATGATGGGTGAAGGTGTGATGAATGATGTAGTAGAGATTAAATGATTAGAAAAGGGTTAGCTGATTTGATGAAGTCCAGTTGAAAACGATGGTACGGTCCCTGCGTCCAGGCAATATATGAAGCAGGGTTGCTTGGTGAAAGATCTGCTACCATCAGGTGCCGGATCCTTGTAGGCTTGAGAGTTGGGCAGTGCCACAGTAAGTGATGAATGTCGGCCTCAATGTCCTCGGTTTACATATCGGACATCTTGGCCGAGGAAACAATTTTCGGTACTGAGGCCACTTCCGAGTGATGACTGGTGTGAGGGCAACACCGACCCGGATCCTCCTAAGCGCAACCTCCTTTGCACGGGTAAGACCGCTGGGGAAGGTTACCGCACACGGAGGGATGAGAGCACGTGTGCGGCGCCGGAGGAGCTTTTTTCTTGACGAAAGGAGGGTAAAATTGTCCAATTGAAGGAGCCGAGGCGGTGATGAGTTTATATTCGCAAGGCCTGGCTTTGATAGGTCAGCAGATCCCGTGGGACCCACTCAATACGTACGGGCTGCGGGTTGCGTGCCGCGAGCCGGTGCATGTCCTGACATATCGTGGGACAGCGGCTAACACGTCGTAGCAACCGGACAACTTGAAGGGCGCCAGTGCGGATGACAACGAGGGCCGCAGTGAGCATAGTTATGTCGGCCACAGAGCAGAGTGCTTCTTGAACTGCAACGAGCTCAGCACAAAAGGACGAAGGGGGTTCCGTAAGCAGAAACCAAGATGTTTGATTCAGGGCAGGTCTGCACGGGCAGTAAATATCTGTTGTTGCTTTGCAGTCTTGTATGCTTGAGTCTACGTAGACAACAATGAATCCTTCAGGAAGGTAAGCCTCTTGTTCATTAAATTTCTGGCGAAACAACGATGCCGAATTAGCAGATGTTGGCCGGCGATTACCTGTTGGCTTGTTGTCGCTGAGCTGTACAAACTTCCATGGGGGAAGAACTGGCCTTGGCGGCTGAAGAATGGAGTGTGACGTTGCATAAGTCCTCAGTGCATGAGTGGACTGCGATAGACTGGCCTTAAGGCTGCGCGCTTCACGGCGCTGCTGCACCAGCTCGTCAATGGTATTGAGCTGCGGATTCTCTTGTAAAGCTATGACCGGTGTGATGCGTTGAAGGCACGTAATGGTAGTCATAGCCTCTCGGTTCACGGCTTCAAGGCGATCCATTGAGCTCGTGTAAAATGTTGAAACTGGGCTTGATAAACAATACGTGGCTGCAGAACTGCCCTCACCAATTGCCGTGCAACGAACGAGCCTGCGCCACCAGTTTTAGGGGCAATTGTTCTAATGAAACCCAAAGTCTGAATAGCTTGCCCCTTTGCCTGAGAAAGCCATGCAGTCGCTTGTCCTGATTGGTGAATCATTAAGCCGAGGATTTTTACACTAGAACTTTCCTGTAGTGGGGTTCCTGATAGACAAAGACAGATTGGACTTGCAGCAAGTTTACGGCGTCCCCAGCGGTTGGGGACTGACGTGTATGTTGTTTTATGCACGGATAGCTAAAGTCCAATGGATGATGCGTAATTACAGGTTACATCCAAGGCATACTGAAGGGAAGCCTCCTGAGTACGGAGATC
The DNA here is from genome assembly GCF_052857255.1 of Amblyomma americanum. Taxonomy (NCBI): domain Eukaryota; kingdom Metazoa; phylum Arthropoda; class Arachnida; order Ixodida; family Ixodidae; genus Amblyomma; species Amblyomma americanum. The sequence continues at coordinate 157,690,051 of NC_135498.1, read as the reverse complement.
TTGGCGAGTACTCCACACCGTGATGTCGTCAGCGTACTGAAGAAATTTTATGTCACAAATGTCATGTAAGCGCCAAGCCAGCGGGATGAAGGCAATAATAAATAACGTCGGCGACATTACTGATCACTTGGGCACGCTGCTGAGAGGAACAAATGATCCGACCGCTTCACGGCTGAGGCGTATTGCAAATTTTCTGCCTTCCAGAAATGATTGGACAAAACTACGCACTCTCATAGGGAGATGAAGCGTGTCAATGGAGTTCAGAATGGCTGCATGACTGATGTTGTCATATGCCTTTTCAACGTCCATTGCTAAAAGAGTACGCACATTGCGGCTGCGGGTAGATGACAAAACTGCAGATGCTAAAACAGCCAACCCGTCCTCTGTACCAATATAAGGACGAGAGCCTATTTTTTCTGGATGATAAAAGCCATGCTGCTCTAGCCACCAGGACAATCGTGTGGCTAGCAATCTCTCCGCCAGCTTGCACAGCGTAGGAGTTAAGGAGATAGGTCGCAAGTTGGCAAGGTCCATTGGAGGTTTTCCTGGTTTCGGGATAGGAATCACGACAGCGGATTTCCAGCTCTCGGGCACTACGCCATCCAACCATACTTTGTTTATGGTGTCAAGTAGTTGAGGGAGAGCAGTGGTACTCAGGTTCTTGTACACCTCGTACTGAATATTGTCCGGGCCGGGCGCTGTTTTTCGTTTTCCATCATCTATTGCAGCCATCAACTCAGGCACAGACAATGGACACGCAATTCCTTCTACGTCGACATCAGACAACATTTAATATACATGCGCTGGGATCCCTGCCATATTAAAAATAGCGGATGAAGAAGGCACAACATCGCAATTCGGGAAAAACTTTCGCGCTGCTTCTTTGGCGAAATCATCTCGCGACAAGTTAGCCGCGAAGCATGCGGTTGCCACTGCGTCAGTCGAACGGCGACCGCGTTCCATTGTACGGAATGTTCGCCAGAGAGAGGCATTCGTGGATTTTGCAGAAAATTGTTCGCACCACGCATGCCACTGCCGCCGAGAGAGGTCGCGTTCATATTTGCGTGCCTTAGCTGTAAGATAATGCAATCGAATACGTGCTTGCGACGAAGTAGGGTCTCTCGTAATATCCAGCTCGGCTTGACGGCGTGCCGCCCACAAGTTAAGAAGGCCGAGGTCTGGTGCCGGTCGACCAACATCAGTCCAGGTGATAGTTGTAGCATTGTTTAGCGCTGTTTGTATGCGCTCAACAAGGATTGGCGAAGAATCTGAAGAGAGATTGTCTATACAGCATCGGAAACTGTCCCAGTTGATCACAGAACATTTGTAGCGTAAAAGTCGGAAATGTGAGGTGTGAAGACCGATGATGATTGGGTAATGATCACTTCCCCAGAAGTCTGGCTCCATGTGCCAGGAGGGAGTACCCGGACCCGACCACCACGTCAAGTCTGGAGCATAGGAAACACTGCGACTTTGACGCACTGGCCGTGTTGCTGTCCCGGGATGGTTGATCAGCACAAATTGGGCATCCGTGAAGGCGTCTCGCACACGCCTGCCACGAGGGCTTTAAGTGGGGTACCCCCAATCATGGTGAGGGGCGTTAAAGTCACCTCCGACTAAAATCGGATACCCGGGATACTGCCGACGGACACTTGTTAACCATCCAAGATTAATACGGGAGGAAGCACCACCGGCTGGCTAATGTAAAATGAAACGACCACAACGGTTCCGTTCTAAAGTTTCGCAGCCACTTCCACTACCTCTTGATCCGACGTGCACCAGTTTTCGAGAGCAAGGCGTACATGCGGAAAACGTGAGTCTACATACACCGCCGCCTTTCCCGGGGGAGCAGCAGTTTGTACACGACGGTCTATCATTGAAGGAGACATGTATCCACTGAAGAATGGAATCGATGGCAAGGCGTTTGTGTCCTGTAGCAGCATGGCCCATACCTGAAGCTTGTGAATTTGTAGTCTGGTCTTGAGCTCTCCCACCTTCGTGGACATGCCTCTGGAATTTCACTGCAGCGCATCAGCATGACTGGAACTTGCAATTTCTGGTTACTAGCCCAAGCGCTTTAGAATCACGGACGTCAGGTTGGACAACTGGTTGACCATAAACCGGAGCAAAGAAGTCGTAGAGTTGTCCAGTGGCATTGCGGTAATCTGCGAAGAGGCGGCAGGAAATGACACTGGTGGGTGGCAGGAAGGCGATGTTGCTGCGCCATTGATAGATGCGGCGGATGATTCCGCTGCCCGTCTACGTGGAGCGAGCAGTTCACGGTGTTGCCGGAGCTTGGTGACGTCCGCTAAAGGAAGTGCGATTTGGTCGTCGACTGCGGCCATATCGTCCTGGGGTAGTTCAGGCACACTGCGCTGCTTTGCTGGCGGTTTTCGGATGCGTTCTTTTCGCACAGTACCGTTAAAAGACTGCTGAGCTGAAGGATCATGCGAGGTGTGCTCAGGGAGCTCCGGCCACTCGCCGTCATCCCACTGGAGAGCTGCGAACCGATTGGATGTCTGCAATGAATACTGTCTTGTATTGGCCAATGCTTAGTCATTCGACGACGAGCCTGTTGTGTTGCCTTTTGTTTTCTCGGACAGCTTGGAGATGTTATCTCGTGGTTGTCGGATTTACAAAGGCCGCATCAAAGCCACTTTCCCTTCCGATGTACTTTCACCGGAAGCAGTGAAGGGGCAGGATTTGAGCATATGTCCAGAACGAAAGCAGTGATAGCAATATACCGGACACGGTTTATATGGCCGAGGCCGTAAAATACAGCCATAATAGTGCAGACGGGCTGGTAGTGTCAGAGGGCCTTGCAAGGTGTCTATGCAAGAGCGCCCCTTTCCCATGCGTCGGGCCTGAATGGCACGGTGCGTGGGACAGTACAGCTCACGTTGGAGGGTAGTTCGATCCTCTGTGATATCGGCGTTGTAGACGACGCAGCGCTGCAAGTCGGAGCCTTCAACTATATACACTTCTACTGGCACTGAGATTTCACTTGTCAGTGAAATACTGCTGAGCGTTTGCAGCCGTTCTACGGCAGTCAGAGTCGGAAGCCACACTGCAATGGTGTTGGACTTTGTCCTGGCTGTGAAGCCCCGAAAACCTTTGGTTCCGAGGCAGGCGTCCAAGTTAGCTTGTATAATCTTGTTGGGTATATGCGTGAGGCTTTTGTTGGCCAGTGATTTAATGGTAACTTTGTAAGAAGACGATCCGGGTGTAGGCTCCACCGAGTTCTCGATCGTAAGACAAGTGCGCTTACCTTGGGAGCCATCACTTGCCGAAGATGGAATCGGTTCGCTGTCGTTTGAGGGACGCTTTAGAGTTGCGCGAGGGCACTTTTGCACGGGTAGAGGTGCCAATAAGTCTATTGGAATGCCTTGTTCATCACGCCGTGCGGTTTGAGGCCCATCCGGTTGTGTAGAGTTGATGGCCATGTGCCCTGGTGGCAGATCACTCACGAGCAGTCAGGAAGTAGTTTATGAGGTGCCCTTTTCTTGCGGAGCCTCGTATGTTGGTCAGACGAGCCGCTGTATAAATGATTGCCTCAGGGAGGCCACCTCATCCTTGGAGAACATTGTTCCCAAAAGCAACCTGGTCGTACACTATAAATCGTGCGAGAACTGCGCTCCGCTTTTTGAACAGTGCAAAATTCTCAGATTCTGCCCCGAGCAACGCACGAGGGAAATCTATGAAGCCCTTGTCATCGTGCGCAAGGGATCTTCATGTGCCAGCAAAAATTCTGTTTCATTATCACGCCACGAGCTGAATTATCTTAACACAGACTGACGACCTCGGTGCCTTTGCCTTGACGTTGTTGTTTCTTTCCTTTCTCGTGCCTGCACATCGGTGATTTTTTCCTTGTATTTATTTCGCTCTCGCAATAAATACACTCAGTTCTTAGTCAGCGCTCGAGTCTGTCTGTCTGTCTTGTGCTGTTTTTTTGCGCTGTATTCGTACAGAATGTCTCACCAACTTGCCCAACAATACACCTTGTTGCGGATGCTACGTCTCCATAGAAACTTTCAACGGTCTGATCATCATGGCTGGCTGTTGGTGCGTAGGCGTGCAGTACCTTCAGCTTTTACCTCCTATTGAGCCTAATTACGATAGCTGCCACTCTCTCGTTAATACTCTAGAACTCCTCTACATAGCCAGCAATTTCCTGATTAATGAGGAATCCTACACCTAGTTCTCGTCGACCCGCTAATCCTTGATAACACAGTATGTGCCCGTCCTTTAGTACTAGAAACTGATGAAGGGTGGTAATTTGGGCCTGTTGGTTCACCACAGGAAAGGAAAATATGCAGCGCAAGAAAGCATGGACGACAGAAGAAAGACAGCCCCGCCGTGGTGGCTCAGTGGTTAGGGCGCTCGACTACTGATCCGGAATTCCCGGGTTCGAACCCGACCGCGGCGGCTGCGTTTTTATGGAGGAAAAACGCTAAGGCGCCCGTGTGCTGTGCGATGTCAGTGCACGTTAAAGATCCCCAAGTGGTCGAAATTATTCCGAGCCCTCCACTACGGACCTATTTGTTCCTCTCTTCTTTCACTCTCTCCTTTATCCCTTCCCTTTCGGCGCTTTTCAGGTGTCCAACGATATATGAGACAGATACTGCGCCATTTCCTTTCCACCAAAAACCAATTATTATTATTATTATAAGAAAGACAAACACAGTGCTGACACTATCAACTGAAAACGGTTTTATTTGCGCGCGCATTAAATACCGTTGATGGATTAAAAGATAAAACACCAAGTGATTTAGCAGGATGCAAACCAAAAAGGAACCCATAAAAGTTGAACAATAATCTCGGAAAGCGAACTCAAGATTTCAGGTGGAGGGCGATCGATGGTGTACTGACGCAGGCTTTTCCCCTTTTGTCAATGACGAATGCCTCGAAGATTTCTCTTGCTTCTTTCTCTTTGTACCTACGCAGAACGCACGTTTCGTGCAGCTTTGGTTCACAGGTTTTGCATTTCTTGCAGTGTAATGGCAAATTGCTACCTGCGCCAGTTCTTATTGAATTTGTGTGTTCACGCAGCCGGTCAGTGAGGATACGGCCTGTCGGACCGACGAACGTGCGGCCACACGTTATCGGAATCTCATAAACGGCTCCGATCTTGCAGTGAACAAAGTGGGTTTCATGTTTCTTGACGCATGACATATTTTTCTTTTCTTTCTCGTTCAATTTTCAGCAAAGGCCGCCCAGCTTGTTTGCTGCTGAAAACATAACTCGGATGCCAGCGCGGTTTCCAGCATTCTTTAGCCGCTGCGGAACGGAATGCACGCATGGAATTGTGACAGTCCTCTTTTTGTCATCCTCTGAATGGTCACGCTTCAATTTTCCTTTCCGGAATTCTGCCAGGAGCACGTCCGTCTTCCAGATCCACGAGGAAGGTCATGAAAAAACCTGTCGATTCCAGCCTCTTGATTTGGGATGCAAAGCTGACACCAACTCGATGAGGACATGATCTTTTGAGTGCATCTCTCATTTCTCGGAAAGCGAACTTTAGATTCGGGGCATAACTAAAAAAATCGAACTTATCGACAACAGCCATTAAACAGTTGACATTATGCCTACTCCACGCCGCATATAGTGACCGCACTCATGTGTATGCAGACGGTTCGGTCTCAGGTACAAGTTCAACCTGCGCCGTGGTCCTTCCTGCGAGACAGAGCAGTATTATCTAGCAAACTTCGCATCGGACAACCTCCAAGGGGTCAGAATTGGCCGCTCTTGAGGACTTGAAGAAGTCCTTCACCTTGCTGAACACACGCTGTTTACTGGGACCCCACTCGCACTTAGCTTCATTGCGGAGCAGTTGATACAGTGGGGCCATGGCTGTAGATGCATTGGAAAGAAACTTGTGGTAGTATGTTACCATGCCCTGATAAGACCGTAATTCTGCGAGGTTCCGCGGCCCCTGCATCAGAAGAATGACCCCCACGTTTTCCGTCTTTGGTTGTCGTCCCTGAGCGCTAATTCGATGTCCTAGAAAATCCACCTGTGCTCGACGGAACTTGCACTGGTCCGCATTCAAGCACACCCACGGCTTGCTTGCTGCGAGCAAGAGATGGCGCTGGCGAGCGTCGCGGCTTCCCTATCACTGCTTCAGCGGCGGCGATGCGCCGGTGCGTGGGTGCGCGGGCCCCCCAAAAAAAGCCCCCCCCCATCCCCCTTTTTTTCTTTTCTCCGCCGGGAGATGTACGCGTCTTGCGCCCCGAAAAGCTCCCGCTGCCAAGGAACAAGGAGCGGATGACGGTTTTATTCATTTGGCAATATACGAGGCGTTCCAGGTAAACGAGTCTCCGATGAGTTTTGTGTTTGCACTGGGCGCGGGATATACGATAATCGGATTTGCATCCGTTGCGCTCAAGTAGCACCACTGTTGTCTATTTGGATTTCTCGCGCTATCTGTTAGAGGTTGAAGAAAAAATTACTCGGACGGTACCTTGCTGCGAACAAGAAGTTATTTAAAAAGCTAGCTACTCAGTCTAAACTTATTATTCAACTGTGCAGTGCGAAAAAGAAAGTTAGGCAGGGTTTAATCATGGTGATACCAAAGGTCGAGCGAAAGCATTTTGGCAATGGCCCGGACCAGATTTGGACGTTGTCATCGTGTCGGGCACGCTCACTTATGGTTTCACGCTCAATATGGTTGGACGCTCAGTTATGGTTGGTCCAAATCGGCCGAGGTCAAATTTAAAGACTGCCATCGTATCGAGCACATTGAAATTAGCCTGGAAAAAGATTTTGGTCCAAATCAATGAAGGTCAAATTTCGTGAGTGGGATGGGCAACATTTCGGAAACGACCCGAGTCTAATTTGGAGACACCATCGCATTGGCCATAGTCAAATTATGCTTGTCGTCTGACTAGAATCTGTCACTGTGAAATCAGCAAGTTCGAAGGTCACATCAATGTCATATACGCACACCGAACTGAAACTCAAGTTTTGCCTTGAATAGATACTGCAGAGTAGGCCACACGACCCTTAGCAGTAAACATGGTAAAAGAATGCAGCGCGAAAAAAACAAGGACGAACAGAAGTGGACAGGACAGGGCGCTGACTACCAACACATTTATTCAGAAAGATGAGCAGCTTGTATAACGCAGTCCAACACCCACGTGACCAAGCTGCTCATCTTTCTGAATAAATGTGTTGGTAGTCAGCGCCCTGTCCTGTCCACTTCTGTTCGTCCTTGTTTTTTTCGCGCTGCATTCTTTTACCATGTTCACTGACCAACAAGCCCAAACAACCGCTTTAGCTTAGCAGTACTGAACCCATTTTACGCGTCAAGGAAACTCCTTCAATTGTTAAAAACGTGGTTACATCTAGCTGGACACCTGATTTATTTGAATGGAGAGAGAGAGAGAAACGTAGGGCAAAAATTACTCCCTTTACTCAACAAAACATTGCCTAGTTCGAGCACATACAGTAAATACACAACTGTAAAATACAAGCATTTGCGATAGACATGGTTGTACACACAGATGCATAATAGAAAAAAATGCTTTAAAACAGACAGGGTTATCAGCAAAACGATCTGATATGGAATGATACTAGCATGACGAATTTATCTCTTTCAGACACTCATTGAGTTCTGCTATTGAGAAAAATCTGAAAATTTCCATGTGTATTAGCCGATACTGGTAAAATATTGTCCAAAACATTTTGCTAGCCTAATTCTCGAACGCTGGTATAAAGACCAATCTAGCAAGCCCTGGAAAACCATTCCAGTATGGATAACAAAGTTGCTTATCCCCTGCATGTGTTCGATTTCGTTCATATTGGCCAGAATAATGTGATTGCAGTGTGCGGAGCGCTTTAATAGTAGCTTGCCATATTTGTATAAATATGTTTTAGCTCTGTACGCGTGGTGATCGCTGGAAAAATTGTGGAATTGCGCAAAGTTATTGAATTACCTTCCAATTTTTGCCACCGCTTGCAAGATCGCATTGTTTTTTCTGCGATAAAAGTCGGCAAAGCAACGCAAGCAGACGACTCTCACCGCACCTTCGGCATCTCCTTTGAGCACCGCAGTCGCTGTTTCTTTTTTTTTTTCACGCGGGAGAAAAAAAAAGGCACTGGCGTAGAGTCACGTGGGCGAAGCGAGCGACCGCCACAACTGGTTTTCCGGTGTCCGGCACCTTTTTCAATTATAACACCGCGCCGCTCCGTTGCCGCCGCGGTTTTCGGCTCCGTCGGCGCCGCGCCCTAGAGGAGGCCGGATGTGAGAATGTGTTCTTAGATTGAGGCACAGGGACAATAATGCCCGCGGCCAAAAGGCGCTCAAGTTCAGCGTCTATCCTTGGACGAAAGGCGTACGGAACTTCGCATGCTTTCCAGAATTTCGGTACCACATTGTCCCGCATCTCAAGTGTAACGGCGGACCCCTGATGAGACCTAGGCCTGGCGTGAACACGTCAGCGAATTCCGTTACCAAACGGTGCACGTTAACCTTGTCCGTCCCGATGAAAGGCCTGCGCTCATCTGTCGTGTTCACGTTTCTTACTGGCGCCTCCAGCATGTTGAACGCCTGGATCAGGTCCCGTCAACACAGGTTGGAGCCGGAGCTACCGAGGACTCGAGGACTGTCAGGGATCCGTCCATCAACCGGTTTCCGCACGAAACCTAGAGTTGTCCCCGAACGGGAAGCCTTCCCAGGAAGCAAGTCAGTTCCAAAGGCGATTCACGCAGCTTGGCCACGCTGTCTTGTTTTGCTCATAGGAGGGCCATGTGATGACCGACACTGGTGACCCTGTATCGACCTGCATGTCTACTGGAACGCCCCCACAATTCATTGTGCGTACAATGGGTTGCGTGATGCCGACGAGGCTGACGTGACTGTCTTCTGCTTCTTGCTGTCCGTGCCCACAGATGTGTTCTCCTCCCGAGACGACAGGGTATTTACCTGACGCGACAGCCCTGGTGGCCCTTTAATGAACTCTCGCTCTTGACGGAAGCAGGCTCGGGCAATATGGTCCCGCTGTTCGCGCTTGAAGCATGTTGCCGAACGGAACCGGTGATCCTCTTATTCGTGCCCTTTCGCTCCGCAGCGGTTGCACGAAATAATCCGTTGCCGGTTTCTTAGCGATAAGACTGTCCTCCCATCGCATGTAAGCTTCCTTCAGTGGTGTGGCTCCTTATCTGCTCTGCGCTCGCTTCTGCCATTTCGGCTGATAGCACGATTTCTTCTGCTTCACTCCTAGTCAGCTGTGGCTTCGCAAGCAACTGTCGACGCACTTCTGCGCTTTGCAGCCCACAAACGATGCGATCTCGCAGCAGTCGATACAACGTTGCGCCAAAATTGCATGTGGCCGCTATTTTGCGAATGACAACTATGAAATCTATGACAGGTTCGCCTGGCAGCTGGTTGCGTGTAAAGAACTTGTAACACGGAGCTATTTCATTTAGTAGCGGCGAGAAGTGCTGCTGCAACAAATCTACCACCTTCAAGTACTGGACGCGCTACATCCAGTTCTTGCGGCTCAACTCAACCCTTTGGGCTGCTGTTGAGTTCATCAAGAACCTCCACATAAGTGGACAGTGCGGGTCCAAACGAATAATCAACATCATCAGCCTGATTACGTCCACTGCAGGGCAAAGGACCCTCCCATGTCTTTCCAATTAACCCTGTCCTTTGTCAGCTGCGGCCACCGTATCCCCGAAAACTTCTTAACCTCATCTGCACACTTAACCTTCGCCGCCCACTGCTACGCTTGCCTTCTCTTGGAATCCTCTTCGTCGCCTTTAAGGACCAACAGCTATCTTGAATTTGCATTAAGGTCCTTGTCCAAGCCCATTTCTTCCTCTCCATTTCGACTAAGATGCCATTATGTCATTAGCCTGCGTTTGTTCTCTCACCCTATATGCCAGCTTCCGGTCTCTTAACGTTACATCTATCATGTTTCTTTCCATAGCTTGCTGCGTTGTGTTTAACTTAAGCTGAACCTTTTAGCTTCCACGTTTCTGCTCCATAGGGGAGCACTGGTAATAATTGGATTTTGGGGAAAAGAAATGGCGCAGTATCTGTCTCATATAAGATGCCGCTGTTGTACCAAAATGAAACCACACTGTTTTGCTACCTGGGAGCGACTAGCATGAGGGAAAATTTTAACTGTGCTCCTCGCTCCTTCCTTCTTTCAATGTGCAGCGCGCTCTTCCCGAGTGCAGGATTCTTTTTCTCTCTCTTTTTGGACTTGGTCAAAGGTCTTCCTGTGTATCTTTTAGTAAATAAAATAAAAATAGTAAAATTTAGAAAATTAAAAATGAACAGTGTCCTTGTCTGCAGAGTGATAAGCAAAGACAGCCACAGCCGCAGACAGTACCCATTAACGCTATCGCCATAGCCCTAGGAGCTTAAGTCTCCCCCTAATAATTATTTTCGACTGTGTGCTGTAGCTGCGGTAAGCGCGGTGCGTTTAGTATGTCTTGATTATGTAATGAATTGGGTGTAGTCGCGTGCTTGTGTGCAGCGTACTATATGACGCGAAGGGGCCAGTATTGGTACGTTTAGTAGCAACCACTTGACGCGCATTGCTTTGCGAAGTTCGCGGCAGCCCCGCTGCATGAAATGCAATAATGAAGTTATTCAACGTGCGTAGCTGATTCGAAAGGAGGTGCGCAAGTTCGGAACCAAACATGTCCGCAAGTGTGCAGCCACATGGTCAAACCGCATTCTAACCATTGTGGGCTACACACCATGGCGACTGGCGTTTCTCCCAACGAGCCGTCATCTTCCTCCCTGCGGGCGGATTCGGTTCCCACCATCATGCATTCCTTACCGGCGTGAGCCAGCAGGGAGGGTATCTTTGCACATACCCTTCCTGCGGTCGTTCTCGCAGCGGCTCCTTCAGTGGCCCATCTCGCTGCCCCTGCGCTGCTAACCAGCTCCACGGTGACACGACGGGCGCATTATGGGGTGCTATGCTTCATCCCTGCTCCTGGGGTAAGGGCGGCACGCGCCTGTGTCTGCCCGCTATGCAACAACAGGCACCCCTCGTCCTTGGACCCTTTTCTTAAGTCTGTTCGGACGGTGGTTCCGCGCACAGCGGTGGCGGCAGCTGCGGCAATAGGTGCTTGTAGTGTTTGCTGCATTCTGGGATAGCCGCGGTGAAGTTTCAGCAGGATACGATGTTGGACGAGTCCGTTGATAGCGTTGGGATGATTGTTTGCGCCAATTTTCACGTTAGATCAGGATAACAAAAGACAAGTCTTGTCGTCTATTGTAGATGTTTAATTTACGCAACCCATCTTTCTGTCGCAGCGATTATTGTTAGCTCCGGTGTGGGTACTGAGTGCTGTGCATACTGAAGGGCAGCAGGTTTTCAGACGTGTCGACAGGACTGGCACCTCGGATGCAAGGTCTTTCCGCTAAACGCTACTTCCCAATGGGTACTGCTTCTGCCGCTAGTGCCGGGGCTTTTCCTCGCCACATCGCCGAGGCCATGAACGGACCGACCTCCCTGGATTATGACGCCTGATACCTCAGGTGACATTTCCTCCTGAGCTTTTAATCCTCAACGGTCAGAAACCCATGTACCCGCCTTCGTTGGAGGCCATATTTTCTCTTTTTCTAGTCTGCCCTCCTTCCTGCTACTTGCATTTAGTTTATGTGCTTTCCTTATCTCGCATGTCTGGCGCCACCAACATGCATGCAAGTAGGACCATGCAGTAAAACATGGTTTTTAGGGTCGTGTTGTGTCAGTACTTCTGCTTCGTCTTGCGTAAGCTGTTATTCGCCGAGAAGAACTGCTTGCAATTTTAAGAAATATGGTGAGCAAGAGAGTGATATATAGGCCATTCATTTGAATATATCTTTTTGAATGTGAAGGCCCTCTTCCTCGCCCAGAAGTTAAAATGTGTGTTGGTTTGGCCTGTATTGACGAGGCAGCAAACCCTAAGAACTTAAAACAGCAAAAGGATGCTGCTGTATGCTCTTCAGAGTTTGTAACATTTTATCGAACTTTCGAAAATTTCTAACACACTCTTGTCATTCTAAATATTAAGCAGCGCTGCAATTAAATGCAGGTAAGCGTGTGCTGCTGTGTGTTGATGTGCACGTTTGTTTTACCTCGCTTGCTGCACAAGGTCTTAATACTAGGACGGCATGTGCAAGACTCGTTTATTTTAGTGCATCTTTCGTATTTTTGTGTCTTTTGGTTTCCAGCCGTCCTCAAAGATTTGGCCTGAGCTACGGCGTAGTTCTACCGCGAAGTGGATGAGAACGATCACAATGAGCGCACGAGAACACATTCCAAGAGTGAAAGGCGGCACTTCTCCTTTCGTAAACTCTAGCTGCGAGACGTTTATCGCTTTTTTGTTCTGTGACTGCAAAATGCATCTTATACAATGTAATAAAATTTGTGCGCAGTTTGACTTCGTCTCTTCCTTACAGGCGCCCAGGTTGCAACAGCTTTAAGAAAAGCGCCACCGAGAGCAGAGGACTCTAGAAAATACCTCCGTGAGTAAGTAAACTCGTGCAGCTTCTTAATTAGTGCGTTAAATGGTTGTAAAATAATTCCTAGAGGCTGCCTTTAAAATCTCCCGGTGAGCGTAAAAATTTCCTCAGCACTCCGTAGCCATTCCTTGAAATAGGTAACAAAAATTCCTTCCTGTTTATTGCGCAGAAGTTGCAATTGCTAAAAAGTACAAGCAATATTGCAAGAAAAAATATCCTCATTTTGAAGAGGTAAAGGCGTAGTTAAGAAAAGAAAAAAAAACACGTAAACATGTTGAGTGCTGCAACATTTTGAGACTGCGTGATGACGCGCTCACCCAGACAACACAACAGGGAAGCACCTCTGGCTCCCATATCTCTCCGAGAAGCACACGGCGTATTTGCGGCGCCGATGCTCGGCAATTACGCCGGCGCCAATGGGCGGAGGAGTGTCCAGAAGGGCTTCGCGAGGGAGGGAGGCGCTGCGAGGACGAGCGCAGTTTTTCACGCCTTGCGTCCGCTCCTCGCTCAAGGCTGCCGAGCCTAATAGAAAATCGATAGGAGCGAACTCGGGCCGTCCGCATCAGCGTATCTCCCCAGATCCACGCGGTTATGAGCGTTGTCTTGCTCTTCTTGCCTTACGCCTCTGCTAAAGTGCTAATCTGAGCTGTCCTGGCTGATATAAAGAGCACCATTTTCCTTAGACGTTGCTTTAGAGTGAACAAATTCGTAACGATGCAGAAGACGGCAGCATTGGTTTTGGCCTGTGATTAATATTTTGTGAGGACCGAAATCGGACCCGCTGGTTGAATATATTTTTACGTGGCCCGAAGTCTAGGAAGGCAGAAGGACGACCTGAGCACAGGGCGCAGATCACAGCGAACACCGGGCTGATCGGGCGCGCACACCCAGACACTTCCTCCACGTCGTCTATTCGGAGATTATCCGTTGCAAGTCCCCCGGTCGAAAAGGCACCGTCTCGCTGTACATCAGGGCAGTGAAGGGGACTGCGAGACGTAAGGTTTGAGTCGAGAAACGTGCACAACATAAGTCTGATGCTGAGAGAACGTTGCACCGGGGAAGGCCGCAGCGATCTCGTAGGTTGCTGCGGTGACTTGGTGCAGGACACGGTACGGGCCGATATATCGGGACAGAAGTTTTTCAGAGAGGCCCACGCGGCGAGATGGCGACCAAAGCAGGACGAGGGAGCCAGGGGAGAAGGAGACCATACGGTGTTGGTGGTTGGAGAATTCCTGATGAGCGGTCTAGGAAGCGAGTAGCCAAGAGGGTGCGAGTTGGCGGGCGTGGTAAGCGCGAGCAATGGTGCCGTGGGCGTATGCAGATGGCGGAGTAGTCGAAGTGGGAAGCAACGTGTCCAGAGGCAGGAGGGGCTCGCGGCCGTACAAAAGATAAAAAGGAGAGTAACCGGCAGTGTCATGGCGGGAGGAGTTGTAGGCGAAGGTCACAAAGGGAAGAGCGATATCGGAGGCGCGATGGTCTGTAGAAATGTACATAGCCAGCATATCGGTGAGAGTGCTGTTGAGGCGTTCTGTGAGGCCATTTGCCTGCGGGTGGTAGGCGATGGTGAGCTTATGTTTTTAGAGCATGACCCAAGAATGTCAGCGACTACTCTGGGGAAAAAGCATCAGCCTCGGTCGGTAAGAAGCTGACTGGGGGTACCATGATGTAAGATGAGGTCGGTCAAGAGAAAATTGGCAACATAACATCAGTAGCAGTACTGGTGGGAAGTGCCCGTGCGATCGTATAACGACTAGTGTAGTCTGTGGCAACAGCCACCCATTTGTTTCCCGAGGTGGATTTCGGAAACGGTCCCATAAGGTCTAAGCCAACGTGATGGAATAGTTCGGGTGGGACGTCAATGGGCTGAAGCAGATCGGCTGATAGAGTGGTGGGGCGTTTCCGGCACTGGTACTCGTCGCAGGCAGCAACATTGCGGCGTACACAGGGGTAGAGGTGGGGCCAAAAGAATCGACAACGCATGCGGTCGTAGGTACGGGAGAAACCCAAGTGACCAGCAGTGGGGAGATCATGCAGCTCTTGGAGGACAGCAGTGCGAAGGCGTTTGGGCACAACGAGGAGGAGGTCTGGGTCAGCTTGCATAAGGCTTTTGCGGTGTAAAACTCTATCACGGAGCACAAAACGGCACATCGGAGGGTCGAAAGGGGGGTGTGGAGGCGGTCGATAATTGAGCGCAGCTCGGCATCTTGGCGCTGTTCTTCGGCCATGTTAGCGAGGGAAAAGAGAGAGCACAGAGCGTCTTCACTGTCAGTGCTAGTATTGTCACACGGGCCGACAGGGTAACGGGATAGGCAGTCGGCATCGGCGTGCAGTCGACCTGACTTGTAGAGTACAGAGGAATCGTACTGCGGCAGGCTCAATTAATGCCCAACGACCAAGCCGTCCTGAAGGGTCTTTCAAGGAAGATAGCCAGCACAACGCATGGCGGTCAGTGACAACTGTAAAGGGGCGGCCGTATATATATGGGCGGAATTTCCCAACAGCCCAGACGAGGGCTAAGCACTCACTTCGGTAATTGAGTAACTCCGCTCCGGGGCAGAACGGAGGCGGCTGGCATAAGCGATGACACGGTGCTGTCCGGATTGCCTCTGAGAGAGGACAGCGCCAATGCCGTAGTCACTGGCATCAGTGCGGACTTCCGTGGGAGTAGTCACATTGAAGTGTGCCAGAACTGGCGTGGTAGTAAGCTTCAATATCTGGCTGGAAAACGCTTGCGGTTCGTCGGGTCCCCAGATGAAGGTGGCTTCTTTTTTCAGGAGGTCAGTGAGGGGCCGTGCGATGTCGGCGAAGCCTTCAGCGAATCGACGAAAGTAGGAGCACATACCTAAGAAGCTGAAGACGTCATTACAAGAAAGTGGCTGGGGAAAGTTTTTGGCGCCTCGGATCTTATAAGGATCAGGGTGCACCCCATGCTGTCGACGACATGACCCAAGATGGCGAGCTGACGGCGTGCGAAACGGCACTTAAATGAGTTGAGCTGCAGGCTGGCATGACGAAAGAGGGAAAGGATCTTAGAAAGGTCAGCGAAGGGAGAGAAAATTGTGGGCGAAAAGACAATCACGTCGTCGAGGTAGAAGAGGCAGGTGTACCACTTAAAGCCTTGCAAAAGGGCATCCATTATGCGTTCGAACGTGGCTGGCGCATTGCATAATCCGAAAGGCATAACCTTAAATTGATAAAGGCATCACGGGTCACAAATGCGGTCTTTTCACGACAATGGTCATCTACAGCAATTTGCCAGTAGCCGGAGCGAAGGTCGATGGATGAGAAGAATTTGGTACCATGGAGGCAGTCAAGGGGGTCATCGATGCGTGGCAGGGGGTACAGGTCCTTTTTAGTGATTTTATTCAAGTGGCGATAATCAATCCCAAACGCCAGGAGCCATCCTTTTTCTTGACAAATACGACGGGTGAGGCGCAGGGACTGTGGGAGGGTTCGATAATGTTTTTCGCGAGAATTTTAGTAACTTCTGCCTGATAGCCTGGCGCTCGGCCTGAGAGACCCGGTAGGGGCGGCGGCGGGTGGTAGGGGCATCGCCGGTTTCAATGCGGTGCCTGACTACGAGAGTTTGACCCAGCGCGGTGTTTTTCACAACAAAAATATCCGAAAAAGAGTCGAGAAGGGTACGTAGCTGGGCAGTTTGGTCGGGACGGAGGTCGGTGGCCATCATGGTCCGACACTGGAGACTGCCGGCGCGGGGCGGTGGTGTCGTGAACAGGGATGACGTCCAACTTAGCGACATGGCAAGGAGCGAGAGGGGATAGCGTAGCCACGCAGATGCCGGACGGGAGCACTTGAGAAGAGACGCCGAGGTTGTGGAAAGGCAGAGAGAGGGCGCTGGCTTCGACGGTGGTGATGGCATGAGGTAGAGCAACCTTACGGGTCAGCAGGAGGTCAAGACTGGGCGTAACGAGGTAGTCGCCATCGGGAACTTGGCGATATGGGGTCGGTGGAACGAAAGAGGCGGTTCGGAATGACCGGCGAGCATAATCGTTACTGAACAGGCGCAGTGATACATGGACAGGTTCTGAATCCAGCAGTGGAAGCTCGAGGCGTAGGATACCCTCCGAGCAGTCAATAAGGGCGGAATGTTCGGTCAAAAAATCCAAGCCGAGGATGAGGTCATGGCCACAGGTGGTCAGCACGGTGAACTGAACCGGTATACTTTGGCCAGCAATAGTAACGCGCGCGGCACACATACCGTCGACTGCAGGCGTGCCACCATCCGCGACACGCACACGGCACATGGCACGCGTGAGGACTTTGCGGCGGTGACGGCGGAGGGCAGCACTCATCACTGATACATGAGCACCGGTGTCAATCAGGGCGCGCGCAGGAACATGGTCAATAGTGACGTGCAGGAGATTGGGTCGAGTGCTCGAGGGAGGATTTGCGGTCCGGGTCGTTGATGCAGCGTCACCTCCGGGAGCTGCATCACTTAGTTTCCCAAATGGAAGCGGCAGTTGGAAGGCGACTGGGGGGAACGAGAGCGGCAGCCCTGCGGCGACGGAGAGCGGGAGAATCGGCGTGGAGGGGGAACGGCTGCTTCAGACGGTTCGAACGGGGCTTGGGGAGAGAAGGTGCGGGAAGAGCCGGGACTATAGAAGGAGGGGAAGACGTTGCGGGGGGTGAAGACCAAGGACTGCGGCAATGTCGGGCGATGTGGCCAATGCGGGAGCACTTGAAGCAGACGGGGCGGTCGTCTGCCGTGCGCCACTCATTGGGATTGCGGTAATGCGGCGGAAAATAATAGGTGCGGCAGAAAAACAGAGGGAGGTGGCTGGGGGGTGTCCGAGCTTCTGATGGCGCACACTGCCGGAGGGAGGTTCAGGAGAGGGAGTTTCTGCCGCACGACGGCCTGAATCAGCGACACGGCGGGTAGAGAGGTATCAGACGGAGGCGGACGGGGCATCACAGGGGCAAGGGCTTCCAGTTCACGGCGAACAATCCGGGTGACAGATTCGGCGACAGGGACACCATCGGAGGAAGCGCGGGACGGTAATCACTGTTCCTCGCAGAAAGAGGTGGCGGCCGTATTAGGGAGCCGAGAGAACTGCTGTGGAATTCGGCGGCTTTTAACCTGCTCGAAGCGACGGCATTCTTGTATGATGTTGTCCACGGTAGTACAGTCTTTTTAAACAATTAAATTAAAAGCATCATCCGCAACCCCTTTCAGAACATGGCCCACTTTGCCGGACTCGGTCATGGCGTCGTCAACTTTGTGGCAAAGCGCCAATAAATCTTGGATGTATGCGGCATAACTCTCGGTTGACGACTGGGCGCGCGACGCGAGCTGCTTTCTCGCAGAGAGCTTCCGGTCATCGGGTCGATCAAACAAAGTACGGAGCTTGTCTTTAAATGTGTCCCAGCTTGCCAGTTCGTCTTGATGCATTCGCTAGCATCACGGTGGGATCCCGCCGGTTATAGGTGCTCACTCGTTCGTACAGTCTGAGCCAGTCGTCGACATCAGTGCCGTCGTTCCCAGAAAAGGTATCAGGGTCACGGGGAGGAGCCATGACCACGAAGGGAGCAGTAGGAGTGGTTCGTGACTCGCCGGGTGGAGCCATGATGGTAGCAGACCCGGCCTGACGACCGCTCCGAAGCTGCGTTGCGTGGAGATCGTCTACCCGTCACGTCCACCAAAGATGTTACGTGGCCCGAAGTCTAGGAAGGCACAAGGACGACCGGAGCACAGGGAACAGATCACAGCGAACACCGAGCGGATCGCGCGCACACACCGGACACTTTCTGCACCTCATCTTTACGAAGATTGTCCGTTGCAATATGCTAAATATATTACAGGTACCAGTTGCAGGGAAGGGAATGCACGAAAGAAAAAAAAAACAGGTGCCGACATTTTGGTCCGGCTTCAGTCGAAAAGTCGGAAGAAACCGTGTTCTTGGCGTTTAAGTACACATAAACAGTCTGCCGCGTTGCATTGCAGCTGCTTATACAGCCAGATATAGCCTTCCTTATTAGCGGATCAGTGCCGGGAGAGTGGGATGTACGCCAATGCTAGTTGTATATATTTTTTACTGTTTTGTTCCTTCGGCGTGGAAGACACCACAAACTGGATTACTGTGAGTGAAAAGAATCGTGAACCAAATAGCGTTATCTGAGACATGCACTGTAGGACGAATAAAAAGACGGACACAGCCCTGACTAACAACTGCAGTTTATTGAATGACATCGCGAGTAAGTGCACGGATAGCGCTACAAAGGTTCTTGCACATAGGTGCCGATACCAAAGAAAAAACAACAAAACAAATGCTCAGGAAATGAAGACAATGATTATCCTTCCCCCGGAAGATACAGCTACTTCTGCATGCTCTGCAATTGACGGAGTGTTCAGGCAATAATTTCCCAGCGTCCTAACTTTCTAAACCTCTGATTATTTCCTTCCTAGGTCTACCACAATTCCTTGCATCGAATGTTGTGTCGGTATGCCATAATACGCAGTTTTTTTCTCTTGTTTTCGTTGTTCACAATTTCTGCGGTGAATTTCGAGGTGACCAGATATGGCTTTGGAAACTCTGTAACGGTTTTCTTTTAAGCTGTCATTAAGGTAGCGTCCGGTCTACCCATTATATTGCCCACTGCAGGACAGCGCGACTGAATAAACAACAGCCTGATCACAAGGAACGAAGCGCTGTTGGTGCGTTCTGGTACACAAAGGCTTTGCCATTTTCGTTATTTATGGCTCGGCACAGGCCAGCCATACGGTCAGACGACGAAACAATGTATTCGACTCCGCATTTTTTCAGGTTGTGTGATGTGTCATGTAGATAAGGTATCTGCTATACACGTCTATACCACGTGTCTCCGCTAATTATGCTCTTCCTTTGGGGAGACTCGGCCAGAGACATCAGGAGCTTAAGTGAATACCCAGTCGAAAGAAGCCTTTTCATATGTTCTAGAAAGTTGAATGTTGTGTGTGAACGCAAAATTTTGTTATTCAGCTATTAAAGAGGGCACTATGATACCTATTGATTACCTTAGAATAACATGATCCATGCCAGAGCAGGGAATTACTACCTCGGCGTTCGAAGGCGCAAACATGTGCCATGATGAAGTACAGGCAATGGCCTAGTGATTTGATGCATTTATCAACAGGGATATTGCGAGTGATTGCAGGTGGAGAGACAATTAGGAAGAAAAAACGAACAAAATGATGGGAGCTGAAATGAAATACTTGAACAACTCAATATTTGGTCACAGTCAAATAGACTTAAAGTTAACGCAGTTAACTAAAGCAGTTATTTTCAGGAAAGTAAAGCAGTTAAAAGTAAAGCAGTTATTTTCAGGGCAAGAAACAAGGCACTTAAATTTAACCATATTGTTAAATATGCTGGACAACAAATTGATATTTTACATGAACGTAAGATCCTAGGAGTTATTTTTTCATCTCATCTTAGCTGGGATTCGCAAGCCCATAGCCTCTGTAGAAAACTCTCTGCAACAACTGGAGCACTCTCTCGTTGCCGAACACTTCTTCCTACGAAAATAAAGCTGCAAATATATTACGCTCTATTTTCATCTCATTTAAATTACCGTAGCCTTATTTGGCTTACCACAACAAAAACAAACATTCAAAAAATACTTGGACTACAAAAAAGGCCATTCGCTATATTGCCAATGTTTCGTTCCTACCCTCGACCCAAATGCTATTTCCCTCATACAAAATCGTCAGAGATAATAACATATATGATTTCCGTATTTTGCGTTCTTTCTTCTTTTCAACTACCGAGCACAATTTTTAGTACAAACTGCAAGCCTTACACTAAAAAAAACAGTTATGCTTACTCGTAGTACTGATTTATGGCATACTCCGCATTTCCGCACAATCTACAAATTTCAGTCATTGCAGCACAACCTCCCACAAATACTAAATCAAGATCAATATGCCAAGATAAGTTCATTTAAACAGCTTCAAGAATACTTTCCCAAACTATAAGCAGTCGCGTTTCTGATATGTGTTTGCTTCACTGACCTATTATTTCTCGCACCTGCATGCTATATTGATTCTGTTATGATTGTACCAATCAACAGTTTTATTCAAATATGTATGTATGATGTATTCTTGGGTTATTTCTGATAATATTTGGAAACTAAGCTTGTTTGTGTTTTGAATACTACTCAAAATTAATATTGTATAGTATCTGCTATTCTGGATCTATCCATTGTTTCTCTTAACTATTTTAATAACTATGTCGGCACTGTCTTGTGTGGGTCATGTCAAGCTGTGGTCACACAACTTTTAGCCGGGATATCCTTCCAAACTTCTGGTAAAATAAAATGAATTGAATTGAACTCAGCTACAAATTGTGCTGTACCACACTCACTAAAAACAAGATAATAATCAACAAATCTAAAAGTATAATAGCCTTTGCTGTCTGATAATGATCGTTCAGGAAAAAGTCGCACCCGGCTAGATAGGTATCGGTGAATATAAGGGCAATGTAAGCAGAGAAAAAGAGAAACGGGTTAGGAGCAACGACACCAGGTATAGATACGCGCGCTTAAGAGCCACAATGCGCCGCATGAGTGCCCTGCCCACCCTGATGATTGCAGATCGCTGCGGCCTCATAAGAGCATAGCGCTCCTCCTTCGTCGCCAAACACACGGCATTCACAGAGCCATCGCTCCACCGTGAAGCAAGGCCGCTTCCCGCAATAGCTGCTCTGGCGGGCCTGCAGGGTCGCGGCGACACATGGAGCCTTTAACTGAGGGCTCCAGTGAAGAAGACACGCACAGTATAATGTTATAATAAAAAGTTTCAGGGCCTTCTGGACATAACGGACTCCGCTTCAGAACTGCCTCTTCTGGTTCTCTTCGGCGACGTTAGCTCACTTTATGCTAACTTGCCCTGGACATCGGGAGGTGCGCAAGCGACACCTCGGCATTCAAGGTTGCCACCCCAGCTGACTACCAGACACACGAATCTCGACGCATGGTCCCCCATTACCGGGCCTTGTTGGCATTTATAGCCGACACCGGCCTGCACAAGTGCCTTAGCCCTGTTATGCCGAAGGGCATATTTGCAGAATTCAAAAAATGGCTGTGGTTTAGCTTTGTTTAAACCTGGGCACGGATTACGGAACTCGCTCCGACCGCTCTACAATTGAGAGCGCTATAAAATGCCCGCTCCTATTGGTCGCCGGCGCCATTTTGAAACGTTGCGTCACGGGAAGCTGCAACGCCGTCACGGACAAGAAAAAACGCATGACGTTGCACACCTAATTATGCCCGCGGTTTTAGACTGTTTTTTGCGACCGCGAAGAGTCAGTCTAAAGAGTTTTAGGGGGAAAATGGCGGCGGCGGCGTCTCCTATTTATTGGTGGCGGGGGCGGCAACGTCGGCGCCAGCAACGACGAAGGACGGTGTACGAGGACGCGTATGACTTGCCGGACGAGCTGTTCCGTCGGTTATTTCGACTCGATAAGGAGAAAGTGTAGTGGTTGTGCGAGAACTTGCCGACGAACTGCGAGGCGTACGGACGAGCGCTTTGTCGGTGCGGCGGCAGGTGCTGTGCGCTCTCCGTTTTTTTGCCTCCGGGGGCTTTCAAGTGTGTGTCGGCAACAAGCAGACCGTCGGCCTCGCCCGTGAGCAAGTGCGTGCGGCGTGTGGCTGAGGCCATCTGCAAAGTTGGCGCACAGAAGGGATGGGTGCGTTTCCCGGCACACCACGAGGAAAAAGCGGCAGCGAAGGCGACCTTCCTTCCCCGCGGCACCATCCCCGGCGTCGTCGGCTGCGTCGATGGCACGCTGATTGTCATAAAAGCGCCGCGGGGAGACCCAGCAAACCGGGAGCATTCTAGAGCCGCAAAGGATACTACGCGATGAACACCACGATCGTGAGTAGACTGGTTTTCTGACCGCATGGGTTCGAAAGCCGCGACCTCGACAATGGAAGTTCACGTCGAAGATTGTCTGCCTGTGTTTCTCGCAGATCTGCGACGCAAACATGAAGATCCTGGCGGTCGACCCTCGCTTCCCGGGGTCTTGTCACGATGCCTTTTCTTGGCGCTATTCACGGCTGCGTCGGAAGGTGGAGCACGGGCTGCTGGAGGATGGAGAGTTTCTTCTGGGTAAGCAGCCTATTGATCATCGGGCCACTTCGACAGCACGTATTAAGCTACAGCAGTGGCTCATACCTAAATGAGGCGGGTTATAACATGGGTGACATGCAACAGTATGATGTATCGTATTTATTTTTTTTATTTACTGTTACTGCTGGTGCAGAGGCACAAGAAACATTGTTATAAAGTGAATCGTATTTCAAGCGTAAAACACCAAGGCAAAAGAGGTGTGCACATCGTTATTGTCGTGTAGCATATCACAGTACATCATTCACCTAGAAGGCTGTGCTTACAGAGGTACCCCTTTGTCATGAATCTTCTGCATGCCTATGAATTCTGGTTCAGCATACTGGTTTTGAGCTGCTTGGTATGGATAATTTATTACATAGGCAACAACACACTTCACTGCAAATTTTGGTCGTGCAGGAGACAGTGGCTATCCACTGGAGCCGTGGCTGCTCACACCAGTGTCAGGGCATCCTGGTGCAAACACTGCAGAAGGGCTGTACAACGCAGCACACGCCTCAATGCGATGTGTTGTGGAACGCTGCATTGGTGTTCTCAAAAGCCGCTTCCGGTGCCTTCAAAGGTACCGGACACTCCACTACAAGCCGGAGCTGGCGGTGGTCATCATTGCAGCGTGTCCTGCGTTGCACAACATCTGTCTTGAAGAAGCCCTGGCTGCAGACGAAGACAACACTACTGATGACCTTGACAAGAATGGGCCACCTCTGCGTGCCGGGTACTTGGCGGGAACGGGATCCCGCATGACCTACCTGCGTAGTAGAGCAATGCGAGACCGTATCATTGACCTCTTTGACACAACCCGCGCGCAGAGGCAAGCACACCTGCAGATGGTGTGCCTGACAGCAGCAGCGGCAGCAGCAGCGGGAACAGCAGCGGCAACAGCAGCACCACCGGCAGTAAGCTCTACACCATCTGGCAGCTGTGGCTGCAATGACTCACCGCGCTGGCGTGGCGAGTTGTCGCAGCCACTCTTGCTACGGGCAGTGCCATTGCCCTGGTTTAGTGCGTGAGCCCCTGTGTGATATGATGCCCTTGGCCTCTGGTAGCCACATTCCAGCATTTGTAAATTACTTTTTCTTACGTGTGCTTGAAAGCCTCCAGTGGCAAGATATGAAGTGCACACACCAACTGCTGCTCCACCGACAGTGGTCACCAGTATGCCTTTCAGTGCATCAGCAAGCTTGCCGCACAGCTACTGCACTTTCTCCTTCTCAAGTCAAAATACACGACGAAGCAGCTCGTCCAACAAGTGAAATGCATCCTTGTACACCGTCTTTCGCCGTTGCTTACGTCGACCTGCCCATTTAGGCAAACAGTTGCTTGCGGTCACTATGTGTTTGATGAATGTGCACGAGGAAAAAGTGTGGTGTGGAGACTGCTAAGCGCCAGTAAAGCGTTTGTTTTTGCACCACGTTTATTCATTGGTCACAATACTTTTTTTCGCCACAGCTGTTCATACCAGTTTCCCAGTTGTAACATACAGCAGGGAAACAAAAGCATGAAGCATAAACAGTTATTTGCATATGCCTTGTCGACTGCTGCGCAGAGATTCCACAAGAACAGTTGTATCTTATACTGTGGCCAAACGGGCGAGTTGGCTGTACATTTTTAAGGCGAACAGTGCGAAAGACATAGCCGGAAAGTAGAGGAAACACAGGATGAGCGCTCGTCCTATGTTTTCTTTGGTTTCCGTCTAATTCTTACGCGCTGTTTGCTCTTAAAAAAAAGCTTCATCTTGACTGCCAGCTTGAATGCTAATAATCACAAGTTTGGCATGTTGTGCTTACTTGTAGGCCCGATGTAGCCCTGGTTTGCACTTAGTTAAACACTTTAGATAACTGGTGGAATGCACAGCAAGTGCTACACAAGACATTTCTCTTCGTAGATTTTACTGGACTAAAAAAACATGTTACGTGTACAAGACACACGAGTATCACAGACGATGATGCCAACATGGCTGCGTTTGAAGTTGTAAAGAGACCCACAAACGAGAGCCATTAACATTGTTGCATCATACCTTTAAAGGCGGAGCTCAAGCGTCCCCCAATTTTTTTTTTGCCTGCATTCAACACCAGTTCAGAAGTGACTTTGGACGAATGCTGGCAAGCCTCATTTCTCCTCGGGTCTACTGAGGATAGAACATGTTACAATGCACACAATGGACACTGTACTGAAAAGCAGGAAAAGTAATGCGAAAAAAAAACGACTCAGGAACATGCGAACAAATTTAACAGGCACAAAATCGAAGTGTTCAAAATGTATCCAGAATACCCATATTACGATGCCCTTCATAACTACAGTCACTTCAGAACAACTTTGCCCCACATATTGCACTTGCCCACATATTGCAATGAAAGAAAACAAGCACTAGAAATTGCACCTTGTGCACCTGCCACAGCTGCAGGTAAACATTTGAAAGGAATTGAAAATAAAACAGTATAGGAGGCTTCCACACCTGGCAGAGCTTAAATTACATAACTGGAAGAAAATAAACAGGGTGAAGCATCCGGGCCTGCAGGGCTTACAAGAAATTAAAAAAATGATGCTATGGCACAAGGCATAGATCATCTTGAATAAATACAAATACAAACCTAACAGAGAAGCGAACAATGTCAATAAATATAATCACACAAAACGGAAATTTTAACATGCAAAGTAAAAACAGTTCAATGATTCTGCACCTGGCAGAGAAGTAAATAATGCTCTTGTATAAATATAAACATATGAAGCTGTTTTTACAAATATAAAAACACGCAAATAATGCAAATAGAAATTAACAATTCAATGTGGTGCCGGTGGCTCAAGCTGCTTTTGTAAGATTAGCGTCAGTAGGTTCGCGTTTCGGATGAGCAGCTCTTGCTGCCCATTTGACGCCTGCGCAGCATCTGTCACCTCCCGTATGGCCTGCATGTAAAAATACTTCCAATTACAAATTATTACTGACAACCAATATTGAGATCTCGCTTAAGTGTTATGTAAAATGGTAGGTGCCAGAGATATTTTGTACAAAGTGTGGTTGTAGAAGACTCGTGTCAATTTCATAAACTCAGCTGTCCCAACCACCTCCCACAAGAGGCGTCAGAACCGAAGTAGAGGTGCTCAAAAGAGAGCACTGATATTTATGCTTCAGGTGACGGCTACCACTCTGCAAAGTGCAGTGTGCGCAGCGAGTACACCTCCAGCATGCTCTGCTGAAAAGCAGGGTCCTGGCGGTTCCGGGCCTCAGTAAGGGAATCCAAATGATGCGATTCATACAGCGTCTGGCGCAGCACCTCATTCGCCCCATCGTCTCGCCGTCGCTTCCCAAGAAGGCTAGGCGTGGCGCGCGGTGAGGGCTGCAGTGGGGGCTCTGGTGTGTGCTTCTGTGAGGGCTCCGGCGAGGCCACCGGTGTAGCTGTCGGGAAAGAAAATGTGCTCATCACGTGGTGGAATAAGCAAAACATTTGGTGCAATGTGTTAGAGGACTTGACATCAATATAAAGGGCAGCAATCTTGGGCAGCTAGTTGTAGCATATATCATGTGCACATTTGCTAGACTGCTAGGAGATATCACAGCCTCACTGCAAGAGAAATAAATATTCTGCACTGCGTGGCAAAGCCAGAGAGAGATAGTTTTGTGTATACTGTAGAATCACTGCCGTATTTTGGCTACTGCGGCAAATGCTGCCAGAGAGTATAGTGCTATTAATTTCAAGCAGCTGCCAGAAAGGGTAGTATGGAGCTTGAATAATGGCAAGCCATCTCACGGTCTGTGGAGCTCAGTGTGTCTTGTCGACAACTTGCTGAGGCTCCGTGTTCATCTCCTCTGCTGTAACAGGGTAAAAGGTGCGGCTGATGGCTACTGGAAAACCATGAAACTAAAAGAGCACTAGCAAAAGAGATGCAATCAATAACGCTCAACCACCTGTCTATGCATCCTTGCACCTCCGCCGAAACTAAAATACACCATAGATGGAATAAACAGTGCTAGTAAGGCGCAAGGCACAGACATGTTTTTAAAAGGCCGACCCCTCGTTGTTGAGAATCGACGCCAGCTGGATCCCCAGTTCGCGCTTTTCAACAGCTGTGTATGAGTTTGTTAGGTCGGCAGAAGCCCGAACCAAGAGGGGATGGCTCTCCATAAACTCTATTATGATCAGCTCTTGCTCGCTCGGCATTCTTCGTGTTGGCGCCATTTCGAGACTATATTTCCCGCTTAGAGAATTGCAGCAGCGAACACAGCGGGGAAAACAAACAGGCAATAGTTTCTGTTCCGCTTTTCGAAAGCAGGGAATAACAGAGAAAAACATTTGCTCTGAGTTCGGGCTAATATGTTTTTACAGGAACATATGCGTGTGCTGCCCTGCAAGAATTTATAGCACAGCCAAGAACGAACAAAAACAAGCAAAGTTGTTAGTTTGCGCCCAACCGCCTTGCTTGGTTCTTGCTCCTTCCCAACTGAATCATTTGTGCCAGACGTTTACGAGGCCGAAAAAGTTGATTTTATCCAACAAGCCATGCTTTGTGGACGTCTTGTATTTCCTAAAGCAAAAGAAACAGAACACAAATCATATGCTTGGCATATGGCATCTTTAAACCAATAACACAGGCTTACCTCAAGTTGTCTTCGTCAATTTTTGGGCCCGACGTTTCGTGCAGGTTCCTTTCTGGAGGCCTGTGGCCTTCACTGGATTCGATAATTTTTATCCGCGCACTTTGGACAAACAAGTAGAAACTTGATTTCAGACGACGCGTAAAAAAGCAGGTACTATTCGTGGGATCAGCTGTTTTCTTGAAGGCCGCCATGTTCACTGTTTACATCTGCCAGCGCGCCCTCATGGCAACAAAAGTTACGCACGAAAGCAGTTATTTGCAAAAGTGAATGTTCTTCTTGTTTTGCTTCATGGCTGTGAGAGTGAAATACACTTTTATGAAAGAATGAAACAATGTTTATTTTATTCACTGCATGTTCTTATAAAAAAGTTAGCATACGACCCCTTGCCGTGCAAATAGGCCTCTTGTCGTGCAAACAAACCCTTCCGGGGCGGCACCCTACTAGCCATTGGTTGATTCCACGTTCCGTCACGCGTTGACGTCTCGCCTTGTCGTCATGCTGTCGTCATTTTGACGTAACGCTCTACAACTTCAGAGCGAGTTCCGTAATTCGGGCCCTGGAGTGACGCGATGGCTACAGCTGGCCGAGTGGAACTCGCTCAATCGAATTGCAAAGCCAGTCAGTTTTTCGCGGCTGCGTTTCGCTAGGCGTTCCTTCTTCACCTTCGTCCCTGGACGTAGATATTTTCTACCCCTTCTCCACTCCCCCCCACTCGGTTTCGCCGGCGCGCCGCGCCGCTGGCAGCTGCCACGGTGGCCACGGCGCCGCCACGCTGAAGGCTCGAAATACTAGCGTAATATAGGCGTGCGGCGCACACACCAGCTGCGTGTTCTGACTTCACTCCGTGCATGCGCACAACTGAAGAAGCGGGCGGCGTCTGCTCCGCCGTCGGCGCAGCGGCGAGGCGCGCGGCGCGCACACCAGCTGAGGGCTATGGCGTCCCCCAGCGCATGCGCACAGCTGGCGGAGCGGTGGTGCCACGGCTCAGCGCACAGCCATGATGACCTCACGAAGTGACTGGCGTACAAAAATACCCTATTTCTTTAAACGATGAGGCTGAAAGGGTCATTGTCCCGCTACTGAAGAGCTGCAAGGACCGCTTTGAGCACGTACAGCACCTGCAGGGCATCTCTTGCTGCTGGAGTGTGCAGGCTAGAGAGCAGAACAAGCATGGCGTTCTTAAGAGCCTTAAGTACTGCAATAACTTGCTCACCTTGCACGTGAATTAGGATCCGGCCTTGTGCTCAGTCAGCAGTAGGCTCAGAAGATCGAGGGCTCGGTACCTGTTTCGTCACTGAGGGTATACAAGGCTTCCGTATGCAAAGCCACATTACTTATGGGTTTCGGTATAACTGATTTGGGCCTTGTGTTCAATTTGCAACAGGTTTGGTTCATTGAGCGCTCAGTTGCTGCGGCTGTGCATAGTGCAGGCAGAGATGGGCAATAAACATCTGCGGCGGCCGCTTCAGCTTCGCCAATGTACTATCACCCATAACTCGCGGTCGCCTTAACCCACAGCCATTTTATGTATCCCCTTCGTACTGATCATCCTCATAAAGACGGTTTTGATTCTTGTGATACCAAATAGTTTTCTCATTCTTTCTTGCCGCGTACCTCATGCGACTGGAATCACCTTCCCGCAGATATTGCCGACCTTAATAATTACGAGATGTTCCGCAAAGCCATAGCTAGCATTGTATACTCAGGTGTTATTTAAATTTGTCTGTCTGCTGTATTTTTTCTAATTTTATTCCTGTTTTTACACTGACCCTCTGTAATGCCTCTGGCCCTGAGAAGTACAATAAATAAATGAATTAATTAATTATTTAATTAATTAATTAATTATTATTTAGAGCTGTGCGTCATTTGTCCGTAAGGAACAATTATGCAAGGGATGCTGCCCACTTCCCCGTGAAACAGCGGTAATGGCACAGAGGAAAGGATGGATGGAAAGGGATATTTTGGAGGGTGCCTGAATCGAGCAGTGCCGTCCAGATAGTCCATGAGTACGGTTTCGGTCTAAGTGTTTAAGAAAGAGTTGACGTTCATTCAGTAAAGTTGGCCTCTAACCGAAGGAATTGGAGAAAATTTTGTTGTGTTTTTTTTTAAAAGCCACTTCACCACATTCACTGTTCACTGTTGTGCACATTTTCTTTACCGCTCCTGCTTGTGCTGGTTCGTAGAATGAGTTCGTGTCAAGCCTTATGTGCCTGCCATCTTTCGATAAAGCGCAGACAGCATCAACAGTCGAACTACGTCTACTGGTGGACAAAAGCCTCTCCCATATGCAGCCAATGAACACTGTCTAGTGCCAGGCACGGTCACCTTATCTCCGCAGACTTCCCTATCTCATACACCCACCTGAATTTCTGCCGCCCCCTGCTACGTTTGTCTTCTCTTGCAATCCACTCCGTTACCCGTAATGACCATCGGTTATTTTGCCTTCGCAATACAAGCCGTACCCAGGTTCGTTTCTTCCTCTTGGTTTCGACTTGGATGTCATTAACCCGCGTTTCTTCCCTCACCCACTCTGCAACCCACCTGTTTCTTAACCTTACATCTAATATTCTCCTTTCCTTAGCTCCCTGCGTTGCCCTTAACTTGAGCGGCACACTTTTTGTCAGCCTCCATGTTTCTGCCCCATAGGTGAGTACCGGTAAGATACACGTGTTGTATGCTTTTCTCCTGAGAGATACTGGTGAATAGCTCGTTATCACGTGAGAGTGCGTGCCATGTTTACTCCGCTACATCCTTATTTCCTATTTATTTCCCTCTCGTGGTCCTGATCTCTGATCGCTGCCTGCCCTTAGTAGAACTCTCCTGTTACCACTCCCAGCGCCTAGCTGCCTAACGTAAACTGCTGCTCCCTTCCGAGACTTGGTGAATATTAATTTTTCGGATTTTTTGGCATATTACTTTTTAGACCATTCGTTCTGCTTTGCCTGTCTGTGTGATTGATCATGCTTTGCAATTCGTACCCTGAGTTACTTAACAGGGAAATGACATCAGCCAGCAGCACATTACTAAGACATTCACTAATAACTCTTATGCCCAACTGTTTCCAGTCCAAATATCTGACCATCTGCTGTAACCAAGCGGTGAACAGCACTGAATGGCTCCTATATCCCTGCCTAACACCCTTCCTTACTGGGATTTTCATTACTTTGTGGAGCCTTATGCCGGTTGTGCAGCCGCTACAGATATCTTCCACTTTTTTTTGCATACGAGACAATACTGGCAGTGTTCACAATATGCTTCGAATCTAGTGTCACTGACAGGTTATGAATGCGAAAGTTGCGCACGCAAGCTTCTTTCTCTTGGTGGAAGATCAGATAATTTTTTATGTGCAATTTAGCGCTCGTGTTGCGTGCCTCATTGTTGTCGTCTGTTTCCGATCTAAACCTTTTCAATAATACTCTTTCTTTCTTTCACCATATCAAGCGGCGTTACACCAACAGTCTCACGCACCGCCTCCAAACCTGCTGAGCCTAACGCGTAGCAAAGCGCAGCCTCAGTCGAACACTGCTGCAACGAAACCGCGACTGAAACTCGCAGACGCAGGAATCCATGGCGCCTTGGGCAAGCTAAAAAGAGGAAAAAAACACGCGCTAATACGTGACTGCGATGCGTCGACCGATCGCAACGGCCGAATTCTGAAGGCGCGGCTGAGGGCGGAGGGTGGAGGGACAGGAAAATTTGAAAGAATGTCGAAACTTTTCGTTTAGTGAGGAGCTTTAGCGAAAGCATACTTGCGGTCGCATCTCGGGCTGAGGAGACTCCGAGAGAGTGCGGCACGCTGCTTTGATGCAATTTTTTTCAGTGTTTGTTAAAAAAGAAGACCACTGTTCTGCTGGAACACAAACTTTTCTCAATGATGCACTTGTTTCAATGGAGGCAAAGATTTGTGCGCTTTCTTTCTCGCACATATACACAATGTTGAGAAACAATGAGGCTGTACGTGCTCCCAGTTGGAAACAGTTTTCACTGATGTCGAAGATAATAGAAAACCGTCCGCATAAAGAGAATTTTGAGTATTGCAAGTGAAACAAAACATTTTAATTCGATTTACAATGCGTTATGTTTTTTGCGTCAGCTTCGAAGCTGGCCTTATCTTCGTCTCAGCCGCCGCGGTGGCTCAGGGGTTATGGCGCTCGGATGCTAACCCGGAAGGAGCTGGTTCGATCCCGGCCGCGGCGGTCGCATTTCGATGGACGCGAAATGCAAGAAGTTCGTGTACTGTCTGAGGACACTGCACACTAAATAACCGTTGGTAATCGGCATTATCCGGAGCACTGTACTACGGCGTCCCTCATGGCCTGAGTAGCTCTTGGACGTCAAATACGGTAAAACCATAAACGAATCATTGCCTCAGTTGATCATGCTTTCCTAGGCGCTTGCATCACACTGTTAATGATCTCTAATACCCACGTATTTCGAATGGTGTGCAGGCCTTGTGATATACAGGGAATAGTGAAATATGAAAATGTGTTTTTTGTGTTCGTTACCGCCCTCCTACAAATAATCTTCTTTTGTTATTTTCTTTTTTAGACTCTCCTTTAGAATTTGGGAGTAAAAGAAAATACGCACGTATTATAGGTGGTGACTTCAATACCAACTTGTTAGCTGATACCAGTGTTAAGAAAGAACTAGAATCGTTACTAAACTGTCATTCATGTCAAACTACATAACGTTGCCCACGCGAATCACCCCACAATCAGCAACACTTCTAGATCTGTTTATAGGCAATACAAATTCTTTTCTTGTTAGAGCTGGCACTTTACTTAAAAGTATTAGCGACCACTTTCCTATATTTTTATTCGTCAGTCAAGTTCATAATACACCGAAACAACGGCGTTCGGAATATTCCTACAGATTGATAACTCCTGAAACGCTATCTGCTTTTAGAGACCGCTTAAGCAGAGTAAGCTGGACCGATGCGTTTACAGAGAGCGACCCCAACTTAGCATACGATTTATTTATAGAAACGTTCTCTTAAATATACTTTTCGTGCATCCCGATCAAGGCGTTTAAAACATGCAAAAAAAGTCGGAAACCATGGGTAAAATAAAGAGAACATTAGGCTTATTGAACATCGGGATACTCTGTTTAAGAAACTTATAGTCTGTAAATCCCCCGGAGCGCTCAAGGAATTCAAGAAATACAGAAATTTTGTCACTAAACACCTTCGTGATGCAAAAAAGCAATATTATTCTAACCTGTTCAACTCAACACAAGGACGCACGGACAATGTATGGAAAGCACTTAACTCTGTAATTAATAGTGCAACAGAAGCGGTAACTTATATAGTTAAGGATGGGACAGAAATACAAGGCACTAAGTTAGTCAACGCATTCAATGACTTCTTTCTGTCAGTTGGGGTCCCTTGCACCAGCACTTCTGACCTAAAATATATGAATGACTGAAGTAATTCAACCATATTTCTACAGCCAGTCTCAAATAATGAGGTTCTAGAAACTTTTCAGCGTTGAGCAATATCAGAGCCGCGGAAGCGGGCAGTAATCTAATGAAGCTTGTAAAACACGTAATTGATATACTAGCATCTTGTCTTACCCATATTTTCAATATTAGTTTGTCGACGGAAATTTTTCCCCGAAGCATGCAAATTGCGAACGTAAATGTTGTATTTAAAAAGGGTAACAGAAAGGATTTGTCCAACTACCACCCTATTTCAATTCTACCTGCGTTTCCAAGGGTTTGGTGAAAACATTTTTGAAACACCTGACTTCTTGCTCTGATCGCTTTAACTTGATAAGCTCCTTACAGTGTGGTTTTCGCAAAAACAAATCTACTGAGCTCGCACTACTCGCCCAAAAAGAATTCATTTTAAGAAAATTTGAATGCTGAAATATGGTACTTGGGCTTTTTGTGGATTTTTCAAAAGCCTTCGACTTAAATAATCATGAACTTCTCCTACAAAAACTTGATCGCTATTGCATATGAGGCGCCGCGAACGAATTAATTATGTCCTACCTATATTACCGTTCTCAATTTGTCGTCATTGAAGGAGAATATTCCTCAATAAAATCCATTAAAGAAAGGGGTGTCCCGCAGGGAAGCATACTGGACCCGTTTCTGTTCATCCTTTATATCAATGAGATAGACCGCATCGATGAAAGAGGTGCGGCCATACAATCTGTGCTGATGACACGAGTTTGTTATTTGCAGGTGAATAATGAGCAGATTTAGCTAGTCGAGCAAATAGCGCACTGCCCAAATTAATGCATAGGCACAAATGAACTGCCTTATAGTTAACAGTAATAAAACGAAGGCTGTTTTTTTCACCGCCTCCATACACATGTGCTGTTGCCTCCTCTTTTGCTAAAAAACTCTGAAATTAAGGTGGTCGAAAACTTTAAATCACTGGGCGTATACTTTTCATAAAACATGACATGGGATCATCACGGAAACTGTATTATTAATAAACTATCCAGGACCGCCACTGCTACTTCTTCCTCTGTTGACAACCTCATATATAGTTCTTTATCTTCTTTTTATTAAGTTACGCGTTTCTTGTGTGGTCCACAACAACGACTGGAAATATTAGTCAACTTTCCGTCTTACAAAAAATAGTTTTACACCAGGCCTGTAAAGCTCCTTATCGCTCTCACGCTGCAGGTTTATTCAAGAAGCACCACATAATTCAGATGTCATCAATGTATGACTACAAGCTATGTCGTTTGTATAAACTCTGTTTACTAAAAAATAATAATGCCATAACAAGCTTAGCACGGCTAGCGGAAAACATCTCTGTTTATAATGTTCGCCATCCCGAAGTGTGGTACGTCGCCAAATGCAGAACCAATTATGGACATCGAATGCTGAAATTTCGACTTGCCACACTTCTAAATTGCATATTAAAAGAAACAAACATTGACATGTCAGGTATATCACCAAAAGAAGGAAGAAGACGAAGTTGTTCCAGACCAGAACGCTATATCTCTGCCTCTAAAATTGTTTCGTTTTTTTCTCACAATCAGGGAGGCGCTGCTCCTTCTTTGTGACGGCGATGGAAGTGGAGGATGTCAGGCCTCCTTTGGAACCCGGTGGGTCGGCGGAAGCCGCCCAGAGAAAGCGCTTCTACCAATCGAGCGAGGCAAGCAGCAGGCCACCGTGCTGTATTCAGCTACAAGCGAGGGCTCCTCCGCGGACGACAGGTTCGTCCCAGTGATGAGCAGGAAAGCCAAAAGAAGACAGCGTAAGAGTGAGGACTCGTCCTCATCAAGTACATCTACCGTCATCACGTTGCGTGGTGCATCGGCGCATACAGTCCTGTTTGCGCCTGAAACGACCACCGAAAACCTCAACCTGCGGAACAGACAAGCTACGTCGGTGTTCCTCGAGGCTCGCGTCCCGGGGGGGATCAAGGACATCAGGATCAACAGCCGAAGGAACCTCCTTGCCATCGATGTAAAGGACGGAGCGCCTTGGAAAGTCTAGCTACCATCAAGAAGATCGGAGACATCCCCGTCCGCTCTCTTGTTCTTGAAAACAATGGCACAACCGCTGGCGTCATTTACGCCTTCGATGCGAGCATCTCTGACTCCAACCTGCCTATACTCATTAAACCAGCGACAAACAGCATCAAAATAACCAAGGTTCTCCGCCTTTGCAAGTCAAGGTGCGTCAAGCTCACTTTTAAAGGCGTTTGTATTCCATAGCACGTGAAGGTTGGCCACTTCCGGCATGCAGTGCGCCCATTTGTCCCGAAGGCGCTTCAGTGTCAGAAGTGCATGAAAATTGGGCATGCAAGTGGTGTTTTTAATAACACAATAGCGTGCCTGCGCTGCTCATAACCACATAGCGGTGACAGTTGCCACGCTACTCTCTTGAAGCGCGCCAACTTCCGTGGCCCTCGTGACGCTTCTTCGAAAGTCGGTCCCCGCCTGAAGAAAAAACGGGCGGTGTTGAAGAAAATAGTTCGAGATCACTCAACGCACAGAGAGGCCGCAGCTACGGTGAGTCGGCGTCGTTCTCGTCACCGACGATCTACTAGACAAAAGGCTGACAGCGGCAGGGAAGCCCCCATCGCTCCTGCTACTTGTCCTACCCCACCACCGAGTAATGTAAGCCTAGTGACTGGTGAAGCCGGAACGAGTTCTTCATAGGTGACATGGCCACCATTGCCGCAGCCACGCTCGACCTTGGTGGCTGAGCAGGCACCACGCTCCCTCTGTCCCACGCCTACAGCTGAGCGAGCCTAAGGCAGAGATCCAGCCCTACGTGAGGAAGTGCAGGTGTTCGCCTTCTTGAGGTCCGTTATGAACGCCATGCCTTCTTGAGGTCTGTTAAGAACGCCATGCGTGTGATGCTGTCTAGCTTTCACTCGCCAGCAACACGGAATGCATTTCCGGCACTGGACACGCTAAATCAAGTCCTAGCAGCTTTCCAGTAGCAGACACAATGGCTCTCTCAGCATTACCATTTGAAAGCCAAGTCAGAGAAGCATCCATTTCCCAGTGGAATGCCCGTGGACTCCATTCCCGCATTTCGGACATTCTCGAATGCGTCTATAAATAGAAATTTCGAATCCTTGTGATTTGCGAGCCCAATTTACAAAATCCCATCTGAATTTCTGGCTATGAAGCGTTTGCGTCCTCCACGCTCAGGGGAAATAGCAAGGTCATCCTCTACATTTGAAGAGAGCTTACTTATGTGCACCATACTGTTCCCTCTCAGAATCATATCCAGTAAGCCTGTTTAACAGTGAAAAGGCGCACCCTGACGTTTACGCTTGTGGGCGCGTACTCATCTCCAACCACAAGGTTTGACGCCAACAGACTGGGAGACTTGTTGGCTGTAACACCTGGGCCTTGGATCGTCACTGGTGACCTTAATGCGCATCACGCCATGTGGGGAGGCATCCGGATGAATTCGAAGGGAAGAAGTCTTGCCTGTTTTGCCTCTGACCACGACTTACAATTCCTTAACGACGGTTCTCCAACCTACTTTCGCGGGCTGTCTTACAGCAGTTGTCTGAACTTGGCGTTTGTGTCTGGTGCGTTGCGAGACGCGTGCGGTGGTTTGCCGACGTAGAAACGCATGGAAGTGACCACATCCCCACATTTATAATTGATCCTGGTCTCGCTGGATGCATATCGGCTAAACGTTCGGAACGAATAGTCTGGTCTATGTTTAAAAACTTTATGGAAGAAGCCTGCAGAGAAGACATTACAACAGGCATTGAAAAACGCATCAAGAATGCTATGGAACACGAGAGACGCTTCTTCACTCCAATGCCAAAGTTCAGTCTTCGAAGTGAAGCTGCAGCGCCTTCGATCACTTCGATGAAGAGCAGAGAGAAGATATAGGCGCACAAAGTTGCTGCACGACGTAAGGGATGCAAGACGCACACAGAAGAAAATCTAGCACAGAATTCAAATCTTGAAGGCTGACCATTGGAAGGCATTCTGTGAATCACTGGATCCTCGAAAGCCTCTCTCACGCATCTGGAGCGTGGTGCGTGGTTTGCGAACACCTTCTCAGCAGCTCCATCCATTCAACTCTCTCGCACTTCACGAAGGACATAGCGAAGCGGAGACTGGTGATTTTTGCTCAAGAATATCAGGTCCGAGGAACCAATCCACAACTCTGAATTGTTGCGAAGTGCCTAGATCTAGGTTCGCAAATGGACCTTCCTTTCTCCATGGAAGAACTAGACGCTGCCATGGCCAGCTGCAGACGGTCTTCATCGCCGTGGAACGATGGATTAACATACTCTGCACTTGCAAACCTTTTTCAGGAAGCTCAACGTGTTTTTTAGACCACTTCAACTCATCATGGTCTGCGCGTACAGTTCCGGACGCGTGGAAATCAAGTCGCCTAGTTCCGGTCCATAAACATGGAAAATCGCCCCTTGATCTAGCATCGTACCTTTCAATCGCATTGGCTAGTGGCGTGGGCAAACTCATGGAAAGAATGGTACTTACGCGAATTGAGTGGTATCTGGAGTGCTATCAAATATACCCCGATGTAATGTCCGGGTTTCGGCGGGGACGTTCGTCTATTGATAGCATGAGTGACCTGGTGTCATCAGTTCAACATCAGAAGCATTTGAAGCGCTTGACCGGGGCGTTGTTTCTAGATGTTAAAGGGGCGTATGATAACGTCGCTCATCAAGATATTTCACGACTTTTTGGAAGGTGCAGAAGTTGGGGGTTTCATGTTCTGCTGGATACGCAGTTATATATCCAACAGATCACTATTTACACAGACTGAGGACGGGCCAACATCTTCACATTACACTTCCCGTGGGGTCCCAGAGGGTGGAGTGCTTAGCCCAACGCTTTTCAGTCTTCCGCTTGTCGACCATGTCGATGTACTACCACAGTCGGCGAGAGTCTCGGTCTATGCAGACGATATTTGTATCTGGGCATCAGGAGTTACGCGACCACAAGTTTGAGCAAGGCTTCAAAAGGCGTCAAGCATTCTTGCGCCCTATCTCTGTCTGCACAGCCTGGAGATTTCTACTGAAAAATGTTCCGTTGTTGCCTTTACACGCAAGAGCATGTCTCATTAGCCCGTACGCATAAATGGGGCAACAACACCCTACGAAAGAAGCCATCACTTCCTTGGAGTAATAATCGATCGTAATCTCACATGGAGCCCCCATGTCGCGTACATGAAAAGGCGACGGACATCGATCGTTCACGTTCTCTCCTTTCTCGGAGGGAAGTCGTGCGGAGCATCAGTGCAGTCGATGCTCCAGCTGTAAACCGCATTATTCATGATAATCTTTCGGTACAGTATCTCTGCTCTAGGAAACTTGAGGAAAACGAACATACGGCGCCTCGCAAAGTGTTCAGGCCCAAGCTCTGCGGACGTGCCTAGAGATGCCAAAATGCACGTCTACAGCCGCAACAGTACTCATCGCTCAGGAGAATCCAGTGGCTGCCTATGTCACAATCGAAGCCTTGAGGGCGCATATTCGTCACCTCTCTCGGATTCCCGCACACCAATTTGCTAGTATTCCTGCTAACCGGCTGAGTACATCGTTCGCGAATATTATTGATGCCCGGCGCGACTTCCTACTAACCCAATTTGCACCAGCCTCTGGACCGTCTTCTCCATTAATGAGTCTGCACCAATCTCGTGTGCTTCTTTCCATACCAGGCATCAAAAAGGAGGCTGATTTATCGTCGACAGCACTAAAATAGACCACTCTAGAATATTTTCATGACAAACATGGACACCGATTGCACGTATACACCGATGGCTCAGAGACCCCTTCCAGTTCCTCGGGCTCCCTTGTTATCCCCGTAAGGACCATAGTTAAAGTGAAAACATCGCACCGGACTTTATCGACTGGTGCAGAACTTATTGCTATTCGTGTCGCCACTGAGCATATCAGTGAAGAATCACCCCGGCAATGGTCTGCTTTCACTTATTCAAAGGCAGCCCTCCAAACGTTACAATCTGCTCTTCGTCATGGGTCCCATGAACAACTTGTCTCGAAATTCCGAGAGCTCCACCACACAGCCATCAACAAAGGGCATGATATTGTTTACTAATGACTGCCAGGACACAGCGGCAACGCAGGCAACCACCGCGCGCATGAGGCCGCGCGAACTGCTCACCATGAGCCATGAGGGCGATTATGTGTCCATCCCCATCTCGAGAGCCGACGCAGCGGGTAGGCTTAGACCACTGTTGCAGGACATCACGCTTACCGCGTGGAATTCAAGCCGATTCTCGCATTCGCGTTTAAAAACCTTAAAACCAGACCTGAAGCTTCGGCTTCCATCCGGCCTACCACGACGTGAAGCAACTTTGTTGTGTCGCCTGTGGCTTGGTGTAGCTTTCACCAAGCACTACTCCTTAGTAGGTATGGCTGACAGCCATGCATGTGCCATCAGCGGGTGTGATGAGACTATAGCCCACAATTCTTGTGAATGCCCTGCCCACTGCGCCGAATTACAGTCTCTCTGCCGTGCACTGAAGCATCTAGACCTGCGCCCACTGAGGGAAACGAAGATTCTCGGCCACTGGCCGCGGCGGTCGTCGGCGGTGAAGGCCTCCAAGACACTGCTCTGCTTTTTGAGGACTTCTGACCTGCACGATAGGCTGTGACTTTACTGAACGCTGTGACTGTGCATGGTGACTTTTATTTCCTGCAACTGTCTTTTCTCCTTCATATTTTTCTCCCCCACCACTTTCCCACCCTGTATGGTAGGAAACCGGCTATTCTTCTGGTTAACCTCCCTGCCTTTCGTCCTCCTCCTCCTCCACCAAAATATCTGCATGAAATGTTTGTATAATGGTGCTATACATTGATCTTTTTTGTCTTCGCTCTTTATTGGTGCTTTCCTCTTCGAATGATTTTGCTTAACTCATGTATGTGTTT
The DNA here is from genome assembly GCF_052857255.1 of Amblyomma americanum. Lineage (NCBI taxonomy): Eukaryota > Metazoa > Arthropoda > Arachnida > Ixodida > Ixodidae > Amblyomma > Amblyomma americanum. Next base: position 157,650,501 of record NC_135498.1, on the reverse strand, counting down.
TGTCCAAGTGTTCAAGTGTACTTCCTTAGCCGCACGCTTCTATGCTGCCTGTGTGCTAGGTGGTCAGTGCTCCTCAAGCTGTTTCTCACAACTTTTACCTGTCTTCTTCGTAACTTTTTTTTTTTGCGGAATAAAATTTGATTTGACTTGATTTGACTTTACTTGCAAAATATTGAAAATGGCGGGCTTTCGGAGACACATTATGATTTGGTAAGGAGGGAGAGACGTTCCGAACTTCGGCAACATCGCGAAAAACGGGATAGAAAAGAATCTACAAATATGGCGTGTGTTGGAGCTGTTGCCATTTTTTAGTTATTTCCGTGTTTTTTCTTTCAGATATGGTATTTATTGTACCCGTTTATGTACAGGAAGGGGGCCATATATAAACACTATTTACAAAGCACTCATCTAGTGCATGCGCTGAATTTTGAGTGGTATGCCACGAGGAAAACATCAATCTTTTTCGTCTTGGAAGCTGAAGAGGAACTTTTCCGATCTTCTCTTTCCTGCTTAAAATCGAAGGCGCCGTCGCCAAGCATCGAACGCGAGCTGTCTCCGTTGGGTCATCGTCCTGTCAAAAGCAGGATCGTAGCGGATCCGCAAACTGAGAACGAGACTTGTAGCTGTGTTCGAGGCTCATCGCAGCGTAAACGACATCTAGTGGCAGATTTCGCAGTCTGAAGATGCGAGGCACACACGGGGAAATAGCTGTCAAGGCTCCGCTTGCTGTTCAAATGGTGGTTAACAGGGACAAAATGGAATGGCAACAAAATAAAGCTGTAAGGCTTCACTGCGGCAGAAAACAAAAAGTGCGGCTTTGATAAAACCCCCAGGAATCTGAAGAGAAAAAAACACAATCTGTCAAAGCGCGCAAAGGGACTGATGAGGGCTTTGTAGACTTACAGATGCAAACTTTGATTTCGGAGCCTTCAAGTTCTGCGACTGATGAAAAATTGCTGAAAGAAAAAGAGGAGGTGTTTGGTGGCTGTCAACTGGGAAAACCATGCCGCACACGATGAAACGCGCTCCGTACGTGGCATAGACTGGTACGAAACTAGAGAATCATAAACTGCAAAAGTCGGGCCGGGAATGAAAGCTCGGATGCCCGCGGCGACAGCTTGATAAGATTGCTAGCGCCCCTTTTGAATAACTAAACAACAGTGCGATGTCGTCTTTGAAAGAGAGCAGTAACAGACGCGGTGCGCTCCTGTGTGCGTCGCACGTCCTGTCGTGGGTTATGGCGTAAAAGCTGTGGCAGGTGACAGCTGGAGACATCTGCGCTCCTGGCGCTAGGTAGAAACGCAATGCACTGCACACAGCATAGTGGTATCTAAACCAAGAATGGCATTTTCACATTTTTTGCGCACTGCGTTATCATGCTAAATTTAGAATATGTGAGAATGAGCGAATTGAATTCTCTTATCCACAGATTGAGCACGAACGCGACGAGTAAAAGAGGAAACTTGACAGTCTGCATTCGTCACAGATTTTACGAGGTGGGGTTGCTGTTTTCATTTACGGCATTATGCTTGGCGTTGGGGTTTTAAAAATTTGTGAGTCCATGCTCAAGGCTTCGCGGTACATTGACGTAAAGGTCATGGCGGGCTCTGGAACTCGAAAGCTGTAATTGGGCATCAGATGAAGTAGTACATCACTATGAGATATGACGAAATATTCCATGGCACATCCTTCACAGTTCAGACTTCGCTCCGAAGAAAAACTAGAATACGAAAGATGGCTTTTGTGTTATAGTACATAATTTACCGGACTGACCTCAGGCGAACGGAACTGAGCCTGCCGACTTTGGGTTTTTTGACACAGCAGTCATTACCGTGCTTAGATTCGCTGGAGGCTGAGCTGCGATAAATGAAGCCGATAAAACATCGCTCGCATGTTGCGAAATACTGAAGAAACCGGGCAAGACTTCATTTCTAAACAAAAAAAGTACTGAGGGCGTGTAAGACGCTAAGAAGTTTTATAATGTTTTATCTTTCACCTGAGCTGGGAATAACCGTCCTCTGAAAAATAAGCTTTAACCCTGATTTGCACTTTCGGAGCAGAGGAAAGAAATATTTCGTTTTCGACAGGCAGCTAGAGCACTGTAAAATTCGCAGACTCATTCATCTCTGCGACTGTAGAAAAAGGTGTTCGCTGCGCATACTGTGTATGGTCAATTAATGCGAACAGTGCAGGTTGCGGGGTGGAGGGTATACAGACACCAGTACACTTCTTAGTAGTGACCTGGCAACTGTTCCTGCGATTACTGCAACGGCGACGACAACCTAAGCGATTTTTTTGCCCTTTCGGACAAAACGTTGGCCCTTTCGAGGGCGAACTGCGTTCCCACAGCTACTAGTCCTTTAGGGGTCAACCATTAGTCGCTTACGAATCATCCCTTAGTGCGCAATTGTTTGTCCGGAGCGAGCAGCGTAGGGCGCAATTGTTTATTTAAGCACAGGAGCAGCTAAAAGAAGAAAAAAAAAGTTCGGTGACCGCGGTGAGACCCGAACCACAGTGTTGTGGATTGGTAACCGGGCGCGCTATCCGCTGTAGTCGGATACAACTTAAAGGACTAAAGACAAGCAATGCTGTAATGGCGGCTAGTTGGTTTGTCATCTTCATGTTTACGCACTAAACCTTGGCGCAAGGCCAGTTACCTGTCTTGTCTTGTCTTGTTTTTTGTAACTAGCCCTTGTGCGAAAGTATAGCACACCAACGTGAAGAGGATTATAGACACCTAAATTTATTGCCAACGATGCGTTTGATATTAGAATAAAGCTACTATCGAGTAGCATTTGCCTACAGCCGCTAAATAATCAATAAATGAATTTTTGCTCTCGCTGTTTCGGTTTCACCGACCGAAAGACAACTGTGACGTCTAGATGATGTTTTCGTAATGTGGTCCACTCAAAAAACTTTTATGCAATGGCTTATATGTAGCCTTTATTCACTAAGTCATTTAATTCAGCCTCTTCCAAGATCTAGAATGACAAACAATCAGCTGTCAGTAATTATATAGCTGATTTTTTACGCCTCATGTGACCTAAACACCAACTACGCGTCAGAGTCATCGTTCGACTGATGAAATCGAAACCAAAACAGCGTCAAAAAGAAATCCGGTTACAAATTATTTAGCGGTCGTAAACGCATACCACAAAGTGCTCCATGTGTACGAATATCAAACGCATCGTTTGAAAGATGAAAACACGCAAGGAAAAATTTGGTGTCTACAGTCCTTTAGAGGAGCACAGACAGCTAACTTGTGGGTGCGTGTTTTTTTTGTTTGTAATGATGCGTAAGGCATTGTTATACATGGATTACCACCTGGTATTCTCCTACGACCACTAAATAATTTATAATAGCATTTCTTTCTCGTGCTGTTTCAGTTTAGGTTTCAAAGCCGAATGAGGACTGTGATGTAAACCTGTGCTTATAGGTCACGTGAGACATGAAAAAAAGAACTAGAATGTAATCGCTGCTTCAACATTTGTTGCTATTCCGTCTCTTTAGGAAGGCTGGCTTCAGCACTGCAGTAAATTAAAACGTTGAAGCAGTGATTTTATGTATGTTTTTCTATGCTTCACGACACACAAAAGCACCCTTGGCCGTCAGAGTCATCATTCGGCTGTTGAAACCGAAACGGAAGCAGCATGGCAGAAAACATTCGATTGTAAATTATTTAGCGGTCGTAGGAGAATATCACAAGGTGATCCAAGCATAGAGAAGAAAATATGCCACCAAATTAGGTGTCTTTACTCCTTTAAGTCTGCAGTGAGGCTGCGCCCCTCTTCATGACCGCCGAACAGAAATCTTCCATGACAAAAAGTAGACGGGCGTTAAAACCTTTCTTGTTACTTAAACGAGAAGGTGATCACAAGACAAGATTATAAGCTCAAGAATTCTGGTGCCCTTTGCTTGTTTGACACCACCTTACAAAGGAAAACTAAATTTGTTCACTTTCTTTTTTTCATGGTAAGCGGAGTGTGACAGGACACCGCGGACCGTGGGCAGTGCTAGCAACCGCAGTTCTTTTTAAGTTGTATTCTACTATAGACCAACCCAATAATTTTTTTCTTTTTTCGTTTTCGACAGGTTTAAAGGGCACACACGTTGCAGCCTTCCAAGTACGTGGTTTATATGCGAAGCATGGAAGAGGTATGTGCAGCCCAGTCTCGTTTGTCAGAAATATTTTCCAGGGGATGTCAAACGCCGCCCATAAAAATAAAAAGAAAGAGAGGCGGTACCCAAACAATACCTTAGTCATTTTCCCGCGTTAATAAAGCCGAAGGGTTAGTCGTTTCGTTGACTGTAATATCTACATAAAAATACAAGTGCACGCAGGACTCTAAGGACTGTGTATATTAAGAACATTTATTTCCTCACAAAAAAATCTACTTTTCAAGAAATCGCGGCCATTTAAAATATTTTCCCATAATTTACAACACAAAAGCTTCTGCTTTACAATAAATTCAGCAGCTGCGAACGAATGTTGCTAGTTGCCCACATCCCAACGCTTCCGTATGCTAAATGCAAGTGTTTTGCGGGAATTTACTGTGTTACATCCGCACATTTAGTTGAGCGCATTGTAATGGAGACGCAACATAAGCTTAGTGGTGTCTTCTGGTTTTTCGAACAGGAACCATTTTTCTGAGCAAACCGACACTCTTATTGTTTTTATTTTTACATTTTTATATATCGATGCGGCGCGTAAATAGCATTTGTGAAAAAAAAGAAGCCGGAAAGAGGCCGAACTTGACCGCTCAGAAAATTTTGGGGGGTGTTCTGATACCGAACCCCCTCTGGCTAAGCCCCTGCTTATCGGTCATTTGAGTAGAAAATCTCATGCAAAAACATGGCGCTTGTCAACTATTTCAACAGGCGTGTCACCTAGTAGTATTCTTTGTTTTACACGTGCTTGTTGTTTCTTTCCATAATCAATATTGCTTTGTATTTACTTTGAATAATTTTTAAACTATTACGTAGGAAGGAATCGCAAAGTTCAGAAAGTATCCCGTTCCCTTTCGACACCACTATATAGGCGTCCTGGACAGAGACTAGAAGACACCAGACAAGAGGATAGGCTAGTGGTATGTGCTTAAAAAACGAACCATTACTGGGAAACAATGTCATGATTGTATATTCTGAATATAAAGAGCCACAATACACAGTGGGCGCAGCGAAATAAATTTTCTTGAAGAGAATGAACGATATCCTATTGCGACGCACTGGGCGAGATTATGAAGGTTCACTGAATAAGTGCAAGAGCCCCACCGCAGACACGAAACGCATGCAGCGCACAAAGAGAAAAAAGAATATTTTATGTACTGAAATTGCCTACCCTATATACGTACGATAAGTGCTCTACTACGGGTATATATACCTACGTTAAATTTGTTATTCTTCCCTGTGCCCATCCAGTTGACTTCGCCGACCAATATCGGGGACTTACCGTTTCCTCATTAGATGCTGCTCTCAACTAGGCCCACTCCCAAGCATAACGCACAGATCTCTCTCTTTCTTCATTTTGTGCCGCTGTGAGCTGTGGCAGGTTCTTGCAATTTTAAAGCAGGAATGCATTTATCGGCAAAATTTGCGCAGGTCTTCAAATTATCCCTAAGAATACAGTGTTACATATGTACGGCATGTCAGTAGATTGCTGCATGCCGCCAGGCAGCGGCAGTCGGGAGGAGCTCCCAGCGCCAGCGCAGTGGCGGCGCGCGGTACTTGGCTGCACTCTAAGGTGTACACACAATATTCGTCGTTAGGGCTCCAGACAGTGCCACGTGCCGCGTCAGGAAAGGGTGGCTTTATGCGCGAGGATAGCTGCCACGTTCGCGGCACACTCGAAAAGTCCTGGGACAGCACACGTGCATTCCTGGAATGAGGTAGTCTACGCACGGATTACACCGCTTCTTCTTTGCGGTGCCTAGCACCGCATATTCCGCCTAGTGTGGGTCTCGTGACACAACGACTTTAGAGTGCTAAGATGGCCCCTTATCGAAAAAAGGCTATGGTAAAAATGCATTTTCTGTAAGCAAGTATAGTTATTATATGTTAAAAATATACAATAAACACATTAAAAGTATATATATAAATATATATATATATATATATATATATATATATATATATATATATTGCTACTTCATATATTGCTACTATATATATATATATATATATATATATATATATATATACTTCAGCTTGCCTTAAAAATGTGTACTAGTTGAATCCACCGAAAAATACTGATCGATGTTGTGAACGGCAGAAGTAATGACTGAACAGGTTATAAGCATCAGTATACAAACAGTCTCAGAGAAAACGCGCTGTCATCAAGAAGTCTATGACAATGGAAGGTCACGTAACGGGACCTGAACGGGAAAGATGTCGCCACGCAGGAAATGCTGACGGAAAGTGACGTCAGCAAACAAGAACTGGCCCGGCAAGCGTGATACTTTTCTTGGCTTATATATACCCCCAAGAGGAGACACCTTATCTTGTCATGTGAGGCGCTTTTTGTGCAAAGACTGCGGGCCCCCAAATTCTCGCAGAAGTGTCGGAGTGGTCGCTTTCAAGTCTGCGGTCTATCTAAAACCGAACTGCTAGTCGTAACTTGCGTCAGGCATCGGTCAAGAGTCGAACTGTCAACCAACAAATACATGGACGTCTATGGGAGCCGGTCGGCCCTGCCAATCGATGTCCTTTTCGCTGGCATGTTCGGGCCAGGTGGAGTGCATAGCGCCCTTTCCGGTACAATGATCTCACGTTGTGCACGCGTAATTTAAATTGGTGGTGATGATTTTCCTGCTAGAAATTACCATAAACGAATGGACGAGAGAAAATGGAGTTTTCACGGTTCCCTGAAACGTGATTACGAGCACTAGGTTGTTCCATGGCAGCTTGAAGTATGCTGAAAATATGCTGACGCGGACTACCCCAGTTGTTAGAATATAAGCATACTTTGGACGAATTAATTTCGTGTTTACGAAAGCACCCTTTAAATGCATTGCCAACATGCAAATGCGATTTCCCGAAACGCAATTTCCAGCACCAGGATGTTCAACGGCAGCTTGCAGTGCGCTGAAAATATGTTTACGCGGACAGCTCATTCGTTGTAATTGAACTATACGTTGAACGAATTAATTTCGTAGTCACTAAAGCACAATTTAAATATAGTGCCAACATGCCATTTCCCAAAACGCCATTTCCAGCACCAGGTTGTTAAACGGCAGCTTGCAGTGTGCTGAAAATATGTTTACGCGAACAGCTCATTCGTTATAATTGAAGTATACTTTGAACGTATTAATGTCGTATTTACTCAAGCACACTTTAAATATATTGCCAACATGTCATTTCCCGAAACGCGATTTCCAGCTCCAGGTTGGTCAACGGCAGCTTGCAGTGTGCTGCAAATATGTTTACGCGGACAGCTCATTCGTTATAATTGAAGTATACTTTGGACGAATTAATGTCGTATTTCTAAAGCACACTTAAAATATATTCGCAGCATGTCATTTGCCGAAACGCGATTTCCAGCACCAGTTTGTTCAACGGCAGCTTGCAGTGTGCTGCAAATATGTTTACGCGGACAGCTCATTCGTTATAATTTAAGTATAATCTGAACGAATTAATGTCGTATTTATTAAAGCACACTTTAAATATATTCCCAACATGTCATTTCCTGAAACGTGATTTCCAGATCCAGATTGTTCTACAGCAGCTTGCAGTGTGCTGAAAATATTTTACGCGGACAGCTCATTCGTTAGAATTGAAGTATACTTTGGACGAATTAATTTCGTATTTACGAAAGTACACTTTAAATACATTGTCAACATGTCATTTCCTGAAAAGCGATTTCGAGCACTGAATTGTTCTACGGCAGCTAAAAGTGTGCTTCAAATAGGCTTAGATGGAATGCCATTTTCTTAAACTTGAAGTACACTTAAAAGTTATTAATTTTATACTGACGAAAGTACAACTTTGTTACATTTACAAGATACTAAATCCGCATACATATGTTTTATGTATTTGAAACGCGCTCGATGCATGCTTTAAGTACGTATTTCTGGCAAGTATTAAGAATATATTTCAAGTACCATGCATAAAATTTGAGGAACCTATTTCCGGCATAATTTTAGTGCATTCATGAATACAAAATATGTTTAAAATAAATTATAAATATCCCGGCGCATATTCCAAACCTATAGTTTTCGTTAAGGGGCGTATATTACCAAAAAAGCATTTTAAACGTTAATAGAGAAATAACCAAAAAAAATCTTTTTCGAAAACTGGTTGCTGCCTTTCATAACTTAGAACGCACCTTCGCAATGTTAGTAGTGACTTAGTTGAGTGGCGGCAGTGCACGCTGCCACAAAATTCAAAATCCGAGCAACACTGAAGCTTCGTCTTAAGGACATCACGCGGTAGCGTTAATGGCTCCCTTCAGCTGCCTAGAGTGCTCTTTACATATCATTTTGATGAAGCACAGGACGCCGACCAGTGAAAAATAGATTTGTATGGATGTTTCGGCTCCCAGCACGGGGGCCTTGTTACTATGGAAGTCACCATCACAAGTTAGCCGCATTTAAACTGTTTCGAACAATCGCCGCGAGGAATGTGAGTATATCGAGTTTAGATTACCATCGTTTCGGTAATACTTACGTGATGTGGTTTGTAGAACCTTCGTCCGTAAAGTTTCGAGGCCGATTTATTTTCTTCACTACAAATGATTCCCGAAAACAAATGTTGGGGCGCATTTGTAGCGCCATCTTTTCGGGCTAACCTGAGCTATTTAAGTTAGTTGCTTGGGCAGCCGCAAGAAGGCTCTACATGCAAAATAAATACGTTGTTACTAGTCGTATGCGCATTCTACTGCGAGTGAACGTGGAGAGATGGACGTTCACCTCGTACAGCATGTAAACATAAAATTATGTGTGAAGCTTGGCAAGACAGCCACAAAGACGTATGATCTTCCTGGCGCTCACGGCAACGAGATGTTATCACGAGGACGAGTTTTCTAGGGGCCCAAGAGATTCGTTTCGGGGAGAACGTCGGTGGAAGACGACACAAGGCAGGGGCGCCCTTCAACATCACGGAATGAAAACAACGTGACTCGGATCAGGGAAATCGTACAGCAAGACGGCACTATTACTCTCCGCATGCTATCAGATGCTCTCGACATTAGTAAGACAAAATGCAACCAGATTTTGCCTGGGAACTTGGGGAAACAAAAGCTGAATACCAGAATTGTGCCGTACTCTCTCACACAGGACCAGAAGGACAAGCGGGCATCAGTGAGCACTGATTTGCTCTCCGAGACAGAGAAGGATGCTGCATTCGTCGACAGCATCATTGCTGATGACGAAACATGGTGTTTTCAATATGATCCTCAAAGAGGCAGAGCGCCGAATGGCGGTCGACAAGCTCTCCGGCGTCGAGAAAGGTGCGGCGGCAGAAGACCAAAACAAAGACGATGCTGATAGTTTTTTCAATGCCAGAGGTGTCATACACCACGAATTCGTCCCACAAGAGCAGACGGTGAGTCAGGAGTTCTATATTCTCGCGCTCCAACACATGCGTGATGCACTGTGATGCTGACTTATGGGCATCTGGACAATGGAGCCTTCTCCACAATAACAGAAGGCCGCACAGTGCTCTCAGCGTGACAAACTTTCTCGCTAAGCACAGCATTACTGTACTTCCCAATCCGCCATATTCTCCTGACTTCTCCCCATGCAATTTTTTCCTGCTTCCTCGCGTGAAGAGAGCCCTAAAAGGCCGCTGGACAGGGAGCGTGGAGGCCATTCAAGACGCCACGACAAAGGAGCTGACAGTCCGGCCAAAAGTAGCATTTTCTAACTGTTTCCAAGACCTCAAGAAGCGTTGGAAGCTGTGTATAGACTGCAAGGAACGCTATTTCGAAGGGGTGCTGCACAAATGATTTCAATGTTAAACGCATTTTTGTTAATAGGCTGAGCCTCTGAACTTTGCGGACAAAAGTTGTGTTAAGTGATTCCAGATGCTGTCTTCACAATGTTATTTGCTCACTGGTGACGATCCTTGCCTGGTCCTAATCCATGTTATGGTTATTCACGACGGCGTGTTCCGCTAAAGCGTTATTACGCACGATCTTGTTCCTTACGTCACGACCGTGCTGCAGTCGCTTTTTGTAATTTCCTGACTCACCGGTGTATATGCCATCGCAGTCTTTGCAGGAGACTGCGTAAATTACCCAGGGGAACCTTTCCTTCGGCATCTTAAACTTCACGCTTCCCAACTGTTGACGCATTTTTTTGGAAGGGACATATGCCACCTGCACGTCATATTCCCGCAAGACATGTGCAATATATGGCACTGAGTATTGTTTTTTAAGGGTGAAGGAGTACTCAGGACGTCCATGGCGGGACAGATGTCGTTCCGCTGTGTTGACGAAATGTCTCGGATGACCACAGCTAGCGAGGTCATTTCGCACTTTTTCTGCTTCCAAAGACACGTCCTCAGCCCTTGTGCGCAACTTCGTGGCTCGCTGCATTAAAGTATTACCAACAGCCCTCTTTTGGGCCGCAAGATCTACCGAGCTGAATTGCAGGTAGCGGCACGTATGCATGTCTTTGCGAAAGACGCTGAAGGCAGATTCTGGTGCTTCCGTGGAACCAGGGCAGTTTTCCGTTCACCTCTTCTAAAGTGAATTGAATGGCATTTTCCATGTCGTTAAGGTGGGCCAGGAACCTGTTAAACAGCGCCTTTCTAGATGATGCAAAAACAGTGATCAGTGTAGCGAAGAAATATCATCGGAGAAGGCCAAAACGAGGTTAGCGCTTGTTGCTGCAAATTTTCTAAAGTAAGATTGGATGCCGTAAGCGAAACAGAGGCATCCATGGGAGTCCCGTGTACTTATTTGTAGAACTTTCCCTTAAAAACGAATTACGTGTTGCTCAGGCAGAGATCTAATAGCTTGCGCAGGTCCGGTACATATGCTGGTGATCTTTGCGGTAGCTTTCCATCAGCTTCGAGTGCAGCGGAATGCACGGGTGGTCAGGTCTACTGGACGCTCGTGAAGAGACTTCACGTCGAAGGAATCCATTTCCTCTCCTTCATCTTTCTGGATGCGACTTATCTTCTCGACAAAATCGCTTTAATTGCGAACTTGGCTTCTTCCCTCGCCAACGAGCGTAGATAGCACCCGGTGTAGGAATTTCGAAGGGCTATGACTTGGGGAGCGCGTGTAGACCACAATGGGACGCACAGGAACGTCTGGATTATGTATTTTGGGCAAACCGTAAAAAGCAGGCGCGGGGCCGTTGTGGCAAAGGAGCTTGTAATGCAGTGATTTTTGGTGAGCAGGACTGCCGCAAAAATATCAGCCAATAGTTTCTGCAAATCCCTTTCCAGCTTTAGCGTTGGGCCCTTATTAAGTTCGACTTACGTATCGCGGTCCTCCAGCAGAGACATTTTTGTTCGTAGTCCGATTTATCCAAAGTAACGGCTGCATCGCCTTTATCCGCTGTAAGACAGGCCGCGATGAACGGCATTCAGGATTCTCACCAATACCCCTCCCCCCGGCCAGAAGGATTCCGTCACATTCTGAATTTCTTTACGTATCACTTCGCTAATACGGCGGTGTCGGAATAGACACACTAAGCCTCCTTTTAACCAAGCCGAACGAACGTTCCTCGGTGGCCGCTTAGGGGTAGCGTAACGTGTCTGATTAGGGATTCAAGGGGCGATTACTATCTCAACTCAATTTTCCTTTCAGTGCAGTTAATTTACCTTACATGCTTACATGCCATTATGGCATGCCATAGTGGCATGGCATGCAACGTGTCACTACCTTTTCGTCCAGTCCATATTCTCTCGCAAGCTGCCGGCGCTGCTCGGTTCTCCGCTGAACGGGAGCCTTGACACTGTCGCGTTATTATGAAAGGCTGAACAACAACCGAGTAGAATAAGCGTTTATTTTAGATGAAGCTTGCCGAACAAGTGCCCAGTGCAGCGTAGCTTAAATGCAGGAGATAGAAGCGTCGATCAATCGTCTTTCTTTTCATTCAAAGGATATGCTACGTTGGGTAAGCTGTAGTAGGTGAAGCCACACTGTTCTTCTTAGGTTTCAGTGGAGATTTCGCAGTCTGCTGCTCTGAATGGCAAGCCTGCAAAATCATATGCAGAGATGCGAAATCAGACAATGCAGCAGTTGCCACGTACAGTGCATGCACTCTTGTGTTTGAGCCTAAGTAATGTGATGCTGGAAAGGTAATCGAATAGATAACGAACACAGAGATATAACTATCTCAGTTCTATTTTCCTGTTTCAGTTAAGTTCCATCAGGAAGTTTTGTTGTAATGTCTGCTCTTTGATGTAGACGTGCGTCCACGGCAGCAGAAATAGTGCTTTTGTAAAGGCATTCTCTTCAGAACCATGCCTCGATACTCTTAATACAAGGTCAAATGCCGTGAACGGTCCTCAGATGCGTGCTGCGACGTCCCTTCGCATCCTGTCGAGATGGAATGTTCCCAGCCTTAGGGCAACTCATCCTTTTGGTGTCACAGCTTAGCTTAGCACAGAACGCGTTCGAAATGCCCCCCTTCGAGCAGCCATTCTAGACTCGAAGAGGCTTCGTTATAAACAGTTACTCTCACTATAACCTTTATATATAATACGGTTTCTTGCAAGGTAGATTTTCCGAAGAACAGCACGTGGTTGGCAGCATTTGACATTGCTATGATGATATAAAAAATGAGCTCAGTACATATCTTGTTATCGACAGGCTTTGGTGTAACCTGATGAACGCAGTGATGATAGCCGATAGGCGTTTTTTGACGAGGGCATTGTCACAACTGAAATATCTATTACACACTAATTACCAAAATACGTAAACATAATGAAAACTGCGCTCGAATAAAGGTTCGGGTGGATTGAAGTCAGCTACCCGATACATAGGATAAAATTTGGACTCAACAGTTTGCCCGCTCTACTTGCTCTTTGGTTAGAGCCAGAGCATTAGATGCATTTGAAAGGATCGAAGCAGCGAAACGTGCCGGGCTTCTGGCTAAAAAATTTCGTTCGCTGATCAATTTTTCTTTCAGTGAGCGCTAAATATTTTTTATCAAGTATTGTCATGCGTTCAACGAGGTGTTGCTGGAAGAGAAATGAAAAAATTAAGCAGTGTTACCTTCCACATTTGCTTCGTGAGTGCCATTCTTGGAGGGCTGTTGATGTAAGCAGTTCTCGTAATACGTTTTCCAGCCATCACCGCAGCGCCCGGTGATTTCAAAGCCATCGCCACCATTTTGGCTCCAGCGAAGCGGTGCTGTGTGATCGCCGTGAATAACTCGGTATTCAGAGACGGCGGTAGAGTCTGAAATTGCGATAATTTCACATGAGTGAAGATTTATGTAGTCAACTCTTGTGCTATTTACCTGCGAAGGTGTTCGTTTAAATCGGCATTATGTTGGCTAATAACGCCCCAGAAAACGCACGAAAGGTTTTACTCTTAAACGATGAGAAGGCACCGCACTCGAAAGTGTACAAAGAACAGCAAGTCGGTCTCGGGCTTTTGGAAAAGTAAACTTGTGTCTTAAATAGTTTTTCATACTGAGAGACGTCGTATGTCGGATGGGTTTCTTGCGGGGTTTTCGCAAAATTTCCTCAATTACCTAAGCTGGGCCACAAGAATCGCTTAGCCTGATGGACAGAAGGTTGCGCACTGTTCAGGAGCATGGGGAATATTTCCGGCCACAGGAGTACAGTGTTCAGGGTGAGACACAATGATGCGACGCCTCGTCGCTCAGTGTGCTTTCCACGGTGTCAGCGAAAAGGCGACACTTAACTGCTGCATAACCGAGCAGAGGTTCTCTCTTTACAAACTCGCTGCTTCCCACCGAGCGTTTTTCTTATCATATAGCGGTTGTCACTAGACGCGAAAATACTTATGTTCAATCTTCTAAGTGACGCTCTTTGCATTGGTCTGGCGGCAGTTCATTAAGTTAGAACAAGGTAAACTCATGGGCACACTGCCAAACATTACCAAGCAGTTTGGATGTGAGCACTGTGTAGTTAAAATTGCCTTCATTTATGGCTTTTTTTACTGGCGATTCTATTTTACGATTATACAGCATACGCCTATATAAGTTCACAACCTTCTTTGACTAGGTTGCATTCTTTTTTTCCCCTTCTGAAGGGCTTGACCAGGTGTGCGGATTTTTCAGTGCAGAAGCCGTTAATAAATCGGTCAACAACCTAGCTTATTTCTCATCGTTAAAATAGAGAGTACCGTGAAAGCAGTTTAAACATGCCATCATCACCTACAGCTGAATCTATAAGCGACCCACAGCACATGAAACGAAATAATGGTGCAGCATCTCAGTCTGAGAACGTCAGTGCGCTTTAGGCTGCAATGAAGCCCTATTAAGTGTGCCTTTAGCTAACTACTACCCCAACTACTGCACACGAAAAAAAAACTCTTATGCTCTAAACATGAAGGTACCCCCCCCCCCACACACACGCACACATACACACACACGCACACGCAAACGCACACTCACACACTCACACACACACTTACACACACACTCACACACACACACACACACACACACACACACACACACACACACACACACACACACACACACACACACACACACACACACACACACACACACACACACACACACACACACACACACACACACACACACACACACACACACACACACACACACACACACACACACACACACACACACACACACACACACTCACGCACATTCACACACTCACACACACTCACACACGGACACTCACACACACACCCACACATAAATGCACATTCTAGTCAGTGGGATTAAACCTTGTTGCGAGGGCTTTTTTCCTCTCACGAAGACACTGTCTAGTTAAATAAGCAACGAAAAACACCAGATCAGAATGTTACCACGTTTTCCTGTAAGTAAAATGATCACGATGATTGCATCAGGTAAATGAAACATTTTAACCAATGTAATTCGCTGGGGAAGTCTGCCCCTGTTCTGGAGAGGTGGTGCGGTAGTTTGCAGCTGAGCGTTAGCACCCGCTGCGATGCATTGTTCGTAATGCTTGTCAGCACTCCTACAATTGCATCAGATTCCGCGCCAAGGTGCCTTAACAGCTGGCTATAAATAAATCACGCTATAGATGTAGACATTAAGAAAAATTTGGTTCTCAGTTAAGTATGCCAAAGGTCTGATCTTTCGGAACTAGTCACCATGAAAAGTATTTGAGTTTTTTTGTTAGACCAGCTTATATTAGCTCAATCACTGACCTGTAAAATGACCTTTGTTGATGGCCTGTTATTTCAAGCCTAGCTGTCACATTAGGTCAAACGTATTTCCTTTTTCGCTGTTGTTCAGCATTGACTTTTCATGAGAAAAGAATGTAGTGCTTACTATTTTGATATCTGTTTAACATTGCAGTTTTGACGGAATATAAATACACTTATACATAGACCTTAGACATTGAAGACTTCTGCAAACGTACAAAATAAATAATAGAGATAAATATGTATAATACGAGGTTTAATGCAACGTGGGAAACTAAGCGCTAGTGTCAAAAAGTGGAACGACAGGAATTACGCTGATGCACTGTAGAACATCAGTTTGTGCTAGTTGGTGCGTGTCATTTTGACACTGCAACAAGCCATTCAGTCCTGGGCGTTCGTGTGGCAAGCGTACATTGCGGTTTGCGCCTGAGTCTCGCTATATTGCTATTTCGAATTTCAGTAACACGTGAGCCAGATGGAGCGTTCGAGCATTAGCTTCTTTTTTTAGACTAAGAGATAGATACGCACAGGGCATATGCATCTAGGGTGCCAAAACGTCGAGACAGTTTTTCTTCTGGTAATATATAAATAGAGAGTCAAATCAACCATTCTTCACCGCAGACTTTGCTGTTAAAAAATCATGGGCTTCGCGAAATAAGTGCTCAAATATGCAGAAACTGAGATGACATAAAACGAAAACAACGCGATAACACGCCGGACCACCACCAACCTTCTACTAAAATTTTATTGAAAGGGGAGGAAGATGTACAGTGTGTTTCACATAAGGATTTACACAATTTTTAAAATAGGATTTTTG
Organism: Amblyomma americanum; assembly: GCF_052857255.1. Taxonomy (NCBI): domain Eukaryota; kingdom Metazoa; phylum Arthropoda; class Arachnida; order Ixodida; family Ixodidae; genus Amblyomma; species Amblyomma americanum. The sequence goes on along the minus strand of NC_135498.1, from coordinate 157,634,392 downwards.
AATTAGAAGAGCGCTATTTTCGGCATAGCATGGTCAATGGTGCAGTACATCAGAACGCAGCTAAGACGTTCTAACTAGTAAGATTAACTAAATTTAATAGTTACCTTTTTAAGTATTGCGGTTACGCTCCTTAATTACTTAGAGGCATAACGGTAATATGCATATTAGTTTAGGCGACGCGGTTACCCACGGCGCTGTGGCCAACCAAATTTCGGCCAGATCCCGCCAAAATGCATGCGCTTTCGAGAAGCTTGCAGGCAAAGCAACCTAACCAGTGCAACTAACTCGTCAAAATAGCCAAATTTGTTAGGCAACAGCGCCGCGGGTAACCGCGCTTTCTATATTCTAAAAAATAATATGGATATTAATTATGGTGGGTTACACGCCTCAATAATTAAGAAGCCTAACTAAAAGTCAAGTTAAATAGTTAACTCTTCAACATTAGTTAACCAGCCTGCTATATAGCACGCCTTAGCTGCATTTAATGTACTACAGCGCTGACAATGCTATGTCGAAAAAGCGCTCTTCTAATTCAAAAAGCCTATTTTTAAAAAACTGTGTAAAGTTCTGGGTCAAACACCCTGTATAGCGGTCGGATGTTTGCGTAAGGCACGAAAGGAGACCAAGAAAATTTGACAGAGGCATTTGTAACGTACCTTCACAGCTGCGTATTGATCGCTATGACTGTTTTAGATAGCTGGTTGCCAACTAGCCCAAACCAGTTCTCCACTCAAAAGTAATAAAGAAGTTTTATTCTCTGCCTAATTAATGGGTTCTTCGAAATTACTCCTTTGCTCAAAAGAATATCAGTTCTTAAAGCTAAAAATCCCGGCATGTGTCGTGAATAGAGGCGTGGATAGCTCAGTACCTGGAGCAAATGGGGCGAAGGTACGGGTACTCTTTCGCGCATCCATGTTCATTACAGCCAAGCACTCCAACCACGATGTCTCCCGGTGTCTTAGCGTGGAGGAGTGTCACCCACCCATTGTGCGGAGGAACGTGACGCACCAACGTTGTGGTATCTTGCTCTACGGTCACATTGCATTCCACTAATTTGTTGCAGGTCACCCATGGGCCCTTCCCGTCAAACCGATACTGGAGGTGTGGAGCAGAGTGATGGGCATAAATGCTGGTATGCGGAAAACAGAAAGCAATAATTATCAAACAGTGCCTACAACAGCCGCTGCCTCCAGCGAAACCGCACTGCTCAAGTTGCGATTGCTGGAAAGTTTAAATATGGCGCTCGAATGACAAAGCGAGAAAAACAACTTCAATAAAAAAAAAGAAGCCAAACTATTGTAGACCGGATGAGTGCGTCTGTGTTTGATGACGACAGGCAGACGGCGTAAACTAGACCTTCGGATCCGCGACCCACCATTAGCATTTCATTTGAGGCCGATAGTACAACACTACTCCACTTCTAAACACTCATTCAAAGCAATAATAATAATAATAATAATAATAATAATAATAATTGGTTTTTTTTGGGGAAAGGAAATGGCGCAGTATCTGTCTCATATATCGTTGGACACCTGAACCGCGGCGTAAGGAAAGGGATAAAGGAGGGAGTGAAAGAAGAAAGGAAGTAATAGGTGCCGTTGTGGAGGGCTCTCGAATAATTTCGACCACCTGGGGATCTTTAACGTGCACTGACAGCGCACAGCACACGGGCGCATTAGCGTTTTTCCTCCATAAAAACGCAGCCGCCGCGGTCGGGTTCGAATCCGGGAACTCCGGATCAGTAGTCGAGCGCCCTAACCACTGAGCCACCGCGGCGGGTAGAGCAATTCTGGACAAAACGGTTTTTGAGCGCGAGACCTTTTATGAACGGAATGTTTTATCTAATAGAAGATTTCACTATAAAAATCAATATACCCGCAGGTCAGCGAGCAGCAGTCTTGTATTTTTTTTATGAACGGTTTGCTATGCTGAAAAACGTTTGACATTTGATTTCTAAGCCAGCCTTAACTGTTCGATGCGATCGATGGAAAACTTTAAAAGAAAAAATTTGCTACATATCACAAGAATGGACCATTACGTTCCATATTTCCATAACAGTATCTTTCAATTTTTTATTTTCAAAATTTTTATCCGAGATTGGGCATGTAATACTCCTATTTGGGAGTAAAAAGGCAGTAAGCTGTCGGTCCTCTAGCGCACTGCATTTCATGAAAGCGAGTGCGCTAGATGACAGATTTCTCCCTTTTTTCTCCCAACCGGTCTAGAATTTTTCTGTGTTAAAGCGTTATAACGCACACCGTGGAAGGGGTAAAGTCCACTTATCATCCGTCCACGTGGTGACTCAGGCGGTTCATGGAGGTCCAATGAGCAACTCATTGGACCTTGAACAAGTGAGAGGCGCAAACAGGAAGCGTGTTGAATTCATAGGATGTTTTTCTATCCAAGCCGAAAACTTGCAAGTGCTACTATAAGGCGACAGGTACGAATCAGATTAATTAATTTATTTATACAATTTGTTTGCTGGCAACATGGCGTACAGATTGTGAAAAGGGCCAAGACGAAAACCCGTTTCATTGCGGCTGGAAAAAAACCTGGGTAATTTGCAATATCGGATGCGGAATGGGCTCTTGCGCAGCACCGATAGCCAGCACCGGTCGAGGTAACCCGAGCAACCTTTGCTACATATTTCTACGGTGTCTCATTTGGCACTACACCGCCATCATTCTATGATACGTACACAGAGAGGTGCGCTCTTTCGCGCTGTATACATAGGGCCCTTTGTTTTCGGGTTTTATTTTTTTCCCGCAACTCCGGCGGGAAAAATTTGGTGATCTTTTTGCAACAGAATTTCGGGTGGACACCATACTCATAAACAATTTTCGCCAGTCGGGATTTTATGGGGTAATTTTTGGCTGCACAAGGTAGTTAATTATCACAGTTTTTTTTCTGCTAGATATGAAATGCCCAGGTGTTTGCTCATTATTGCATAAGCAAGATAGAAATCCCAGGTTGCACTAAAAAGTGTTCACTAATTAAGGTATGTTTTCTAATTTATTACAAATATTTCGTCGCGTACATTACCCATCTCCTACGGAGCATTCCCACGTCAGAGCAAGGTCAATAAATTGGTAAATTGGTTCTTGAGGAAAGGAAATGGCGCAGTATCTGTCTCACATATCGGCGGACCCCTGAACCGCGCCGTAAGGGATTGAATAAACGAGAGAGTGAAAGAAGAAAGGAAGAAAGAGGCGCCGTAGTGGAGGGCTCCGGAATAATTTCGACCACCTGGGGATCTTTAACGTGCACTGACATCGCACAGTACACGGGGGCCTCAGCGTTTCGCCTCCATCGAAAAGCAGCCGCCATGGTCAAGTTCGAGCCCGACCGCGGCGGCCTGCCTCTATTTGTACCACGAGGAAGTGTTCAAAATCATAGCGACGTATTTAAGCGTGCAAAGTCGTAGCATCTAGGCGTCGTTAGCATTGCTAGCGCTTCATACAGTGCCTTCTATAAGACGCCTTGTCGACAGCCATGTTACGGCTTCTCACTTCTTAATCGCTCTTTTCGAACTTATTCTCAAAGTCATCGTCGTCTAGAAAACGAACGTTAAAAAAAGTTTAATATCCTTTGTGACCGACGACGCCGCTCTAAAATAAGCCTTAGGTATCCGCAAATTTTCTGGGAGTGTCTTCAGCTTTGTGAACTGCTTAATCAACATCGTTTAGATGCCTCGTTTTCGGGGAAAATCGGGTTTTACACGGGAACAGAGGGTCCTAAGTAAACAATATACTTGCCTGCAATCCGGGTAGGCGAAACTGTGTGATCATGCACCCTCTCCGCTCGAACGAAGACCTCGCTGCACGCGATTAGAACACAACATAGAGCGAATACGCCCGTACACCTTCTGCACACGACTGCCTCTTTTCCATTCGAATCATTCAGCTATGAGCCCAAAAGTTTATAGACAGGTTGACTGGATGAATTAAGGATGAATTAAAGATGTGGGTCATGCTGGTCGGATTACACACTATGTAAGCGCATTCTGAACGCTATGCATTTCGCACACGTACTGGCCTTGAATTCATGCTAATTAGTTCTGTAACCCTCATGAGCAACAGCGAATGCAGGTATACGAAAAAATTTTATGTGACTTACTGAATACGTTTGCATCAGTTCCAGGGACATCCATCTGATGGCTGCTGAGGAAGGCTTGACAATCTCGACGCATATGTCTCAAGAACGTGCGTTGCGAAATGGACCCTTTCATAACTTCATCGCTGCGCTTTCTAAACAGTGCGCACAGGGAAGGTTGTAGTTATCAAAAATACGGGACGGGCTTTCTGTACCGTGCACAAGACTTTGCCGCAGCGTGTTTGTGTACTGCATGTTTTATTGCTGCGAAAGGGTGTTTTTGCTCTTCTTTGTGGAAAACGGAATAAAAGTATACGGGGAATTTCCCCCCTTATCAATACTTCCTGCAGAATTGTTGAAATCTATAGGAATTAAAATCCCGATAATATATTTGTGAAAGAATAAAAAATTGACTGACTCTCATATGGGTTGGCTGTGATGAACTGCGTAAGCAGAATGGGCTTTCAGGATGATGCTTTTCCATTTGGTGCTCTTTCTATTTGATGTTTTCGTCTTTTGACGCATTCCATTGGCAAAAAGTTCCGCCAGTTAACTCCGCTTAAGTTTTGCTGGGTATATGGCTCGCTAATCATTTTCTTATACGTTAAATGTTGCTGAGTCATACGCCTTACGTGGCGCGTAGCGTTGCATTACGGCTTTAAGTTTGATAAGCCGACTGCACGCTCTGGCTAAGGTGATCCGATAACGCCCGCTCGCTTTCGGACTCGCCGCTCGTTTAGGGGTGTCGGTGCGCTCGCCTGAGCCGACGAGGTTTTCCTGCTTTTCTATCTTCGGGGGTTGCCCTCGCTCTCTGCTCTCTGTAGGCGCCTGAGGCTTTAATCGGCGGCCACACCTAGACACACGCCAAAATTTTCTCCTATTGGCAGTCATAGTGCTTGCCTAATTATTAAAAGAGAATCAGAAAAACGGACGGGTACTTTTCCGATTCTGCCAGTGGGATTCGAATTCACGACCTCCGAATGTGTCGTGCAGACCGGGTCATGTGCGCAGTCAGGGGGGGAGGGTCTAGAGGCGTCTCCGACTCCCCACCTTTATTAACAAGGGATCTGAGACCACCACCCCCTCCCCGCGCGCTAGAATGTGAGGTCTGCGTAAATACTGTCACGTAGTGGTGACGGCAGTCAAAGCAGCGATGAAGACGGACAAAGGGTCTTCTAAAAGAAAACTGTTTATTGGGCTGACTTGCATCCAAAATGGACTGAATCACTCGGCGGCGTTGAAGCGCGAAGCGTGCTCGGCGGTCGTCGAACAGAATGCCCGCCGCTGTCAGCGGTGCTCAATTTAAAGTTGATAGCGAACTTTCGAGATAAAGCATGCAAAGTTACTAGAACATTCAGGAACAACGTAGAATTAGCTCTGCCTGGCTGCGATCAATCGAGATAAATCTAGTCGCGTCTTGCGTCGCAAACGAAGCGATAAAGTGGTGTGGCGGCAGATTTGAAAAACGAACACACACTGCAAATATTCCCGGCAATACGAAGCAGGCAACCATTTTTATTTTCTTAATCGTCTGTGGCAGTCGGTACATAGCTTATCTATCGTTTCGAAAAGTTGACTGTGATCTTTAGTACCAGGTATTAGCATGTTTTCAAAAACTCGAAACTGAGAAAAATGAAAAGTCGGCTGCACTGAACAAAATACAGAAGAAAAAGGGAGAGCAGTGACCTCACACCACGAGTCAGTTTAGAGATGACAAATCAGCTCCGATGCTCATGTCCAAAATTCTTGGACAAAAATTTCAATGATGGTAAAGTGTGACGTACTGATATGAAAATATTAAAGGTAATGGCTCAATCAGCGGACATGTAAAATTTTTCTTTTCTTGTGTTTACAACAATCGCATAGGGCAGTTAAGACTGCTGTTGAAAACCAATGGGGAACCCTTTTGACGACAGCAGAAACGTTGATAGCAGAAAGAAAGGAAGCCTGCCAACAGGTGAACTTTGGATAAATATATTGTTATAGTGCAATCTTACAGTATGTGAAAAAAAATTACGTTTACAAACTCTTTCGCTTTCAGAAATGCTTTTGTCCAGAAATGTTGCGCATGCACAAAAACGAGAGCACTGGCTGAGCATCGAGATTACTTGCTTCAGGTGTGCGTGATGAACTGAGTAAGCAAATTTAAAAATAATTTCTCCCCTTTGTATAGCACGATGTGTAAAACAGTCCGCCAACCGTTTTCTCTTTCTTTATATCCCTCTCCCCTGTACTCGAATCACTATTAGAGACTTCCTTTCGATGGAGCCAGATGCGAACACACTGTGCAGTGCTACCATTAGCTACGGTACCGGTTGCCTTGCTTTCTTCGGAATGTATTCGTGTTGCGCGTAGCAAAACCTAGAAAGGTAGATGTGCATAACGACGGCTTATCAACCTCTGCCCTCTATAAAAAGTTAGCCTGTCTAACTGGATGACTTGCTTTGTAATGCGGTGCAGCCCGTCGAAATGGTTTTCAGCACCACCTCGCTTGTTTTACTTTCCTTTGCCTTTTTTCTCTTTGTTGTTTTCCATTTTGTGCATATTCGTGGCTTGCGGAACTAAAAAAACCATTTGTTAGCCAGCGCTGCGTGTCATCTGCCGGTCCTTTCTGTTGAGCTGCCGCCTATAATTCGAATGTTTACTGATTTACCAAGGTCTCTACCTTAGGCAGGTAATTCTTCAAATATTTTTTTTCTTCAGTGAGTCTTTTCTTAGCTACGTAATTTCCTTTTCACTGTTGCCCTGTCTTGTCTGTCAGTTTGAATTTTTTTATTTATTTCCTGCCATCGAGTTTTCTCAACTCGCCCTATAAACTGTGCAGTGCTATAAATACCTGAAAATGTCCGCCACCTATCGCTCTTGCATGCTGAGTCTTGCTAATTGCCTTACGCGCTTCGAACATTCACTGCCTCATATCGTGATAGGCATGGGCTGCTTTATTATACATGCTGAAATATGCGCTTAAAGCAAGCCTTCCGACGGGCATCTGCTTTATTCAAGTACAAAATTCGAGCCAAATCTAAGGCATAGAAGAGCGTTTCTAAATGACGGGCCTGAAATGACAAGAAATGGCAAGATTTCATGAATGAGCTCATATTTTATCTATGCTCCATGACAGCAGCATTTGTTTTCGCTTTATTTATTATTACCTCCGCCCGGTCTCACTTGTAGTCCATCCACTCATTTATCCCCATATCAAGGTGCCTGTATACCTTAGTTCTAGATAGTTATAAATTCGGTAACGTAATCGTGCTGCACTTAATATTCGTAATGACTCTAAATTTTTCTGCGCTAACTCTCAGTCCTACAAAACTCCGCCTGCTATCCGCAAAAGATCACCATTTCTTGAATCCTTTTCCGTTCATCTGCTTGACTAACCATATTACCGGAACACATCTGTCCCGGTAAGCGAATTTTGTTTCCAACTGGTGAAACGGCAACAGGACCAAATGAGCCATAACCTACTGCTTCCTAGTTTTTAATTATCTTCTCTTGTCTGACTTCGTTTCATGCTGAAATAACTAAAACGTTCTTTTTCTTACAGATATTAGAAACAACATTGTTTAACCAGCCTTAACATGCTTTCTGTAGATTTAATAAAATGGGACACGGTTTTACTGTGCAGTAGGCCGCTGCAATACCCAGTAGTGCAATCTAAACAGGTCGCTCTTGAGTCGCAGTATTTTCAATGGATTTGCAAAAAATAAACGATAAAGTTATCTTCTCGTCGCCGGCCCCTCGTCAGACCGTTCTGCAGTGTTTGGAATGCCTTATCCTCTCGATCCTAATTCAGCAGCTTATCACTGATTGTCCCGTATCTTTTACCTTTGGCTATGTTTAACAGGCTCATTTTACTCTCTATATAGCTGGTCGGGATTAGTTAAATTCAATATCCCTCTTAATGCAGCGTGGAGACTTGTTTTCTACCACGAACAACGATTAGGGTCGACGCGTTGTGAATGTCGATCGGCGCCGATCGCCGACCATATTGGCGGACCTGAATATTCCTGTAATTCTGCAAATGCCGCGTCGAAGTTATGTTAAGGGGGAAAGCGTCAGCTTTGTGAGAAGTCTTTAATGATACTTGTGTAATAAATACAGCCTGAACCAAGTTCCTCGTTATGCTGTTGAGCAGATAATAGTAGCGACATAAGGGGCTTGGTAGGACACGAATACGAAATTTGTGTTCTCTCCTACTAAAATTGTTACGTGAATAATTTGCCACTGTAATGAATACCACCATCCGAAATAAACAGTCTTCTATGCTCTCCTTCTTTAGCGTACACACTGGCCTATCGCATTTCGTCTATGTAGCGAACAGTCAATGAGAATAGCTTGACCTTGAGTATGCTTGTGCATCTGCCTCTGTTTTTTGTTAATTTCAGGGTATATGGTGTATCACATCGAGGGTGTAATTAGGAGGTGCGCCACTTACTGCCTTCTTCCCCAAAAGGTGGTACCACGCCGAAGATAGCTTCCCATTATTCATCTCCACAATGCGCCCATATACAGGCATGCCATCGGAAAACGCGGCCTCGGAAGGTTTTAGTTTGCATTTCAAACCAAACCAAACGAGAATTCTGTCCAAACTGAATTTATTGCTTTGAGGTTGCTGCGTTCGCAGACAGAGGCTAATGCTTGTGCAGGATAACTGCGTCTGCCCCCTGCGGGAGATGCAGTCGCACATCATGACAAGAGGCAAAAAATTGAAAAATATTTCTGGTACGAAGATAAAAGCACCAAATGCACGTGACCTTTGCACATCTGCTCGAAGTTATCGAAAAAACAATATCCAGATAAATTCGTAATTTGTTTGGGACACACAAAACCTAGAGATCCGACATCATCGCTGAAAAAATACCCTAGTGTACACCTGAATTTTCTTCCTGAAACACTTTCATAGCGGAATCGCGAATAAAATTGCTGGGCCCTTCTGAGCTGCAACGCTGACACTAATGCAGGTGTATCGCTGTTAAGTATTCTGCTCTTTACTCGGCAGCGTGGGCTCTCTGAAGAGGTTTCGCTTCTATTTGGAATGTATGTGTTTTGCTTCGGTGTTGATAGCTTTCTGCAGCTATACTGTTCTCTTTAATGACGCTGAAATATGGTCACAGTCTCGGCACCTACGCGGAGCTTAAAGACACGCTTAGCCAAGCCTTTCGAAGAAATAGCAGCCCGGGAAGAGGCGCTGCTTTTTACCGTTGTAAATATGCTGGATGACAAGCCTGATAGGACTATCGTTTTGGGACATGCTGAAAGCATCGTGGTAAATAGTGAACTGTCCCTTTTTAACGTCTCGTCCTCGAACACAGCAGCATCCAGCTGCATCTCGGCGGAGGAGCGAATTACGAGAAAAAAAGTGTCACGCCATGCGACAGCGTACGATAGAACCGGATTTCTGCGTGCGAATTCTTAAAACGAGATTCAATAGCACTGAGAGCCGCTGCAAAATAAAACAAAACTTGATATGTCAATGCCCCTGTATAAATCGCGATTAGAACGTTGATAAACGATATTTTTGTAGGAATATTGCAACTATCACTACATCCTCCTATTCACACCCATTTAAATTGAACTTTCACCTTTTAGGTTACTTACTTTAAAGGCTCAGGCTGTACTTCCACGGTTCGTGCTTTTCCGACCCACTGCTTGGAGTCATGCTTGCCGGTTTTTGTGTAGTACGGCCTAAGAGGGAAACTATACAGTGTCGATGGCTTCATCCCTCGAACTTTGTGCGCTATCCAATTTCTTGGTATTGTGCCCTGTGAAGAGTGGTCCTGAGGCTTTCCAGCGAGAAAGTAGCCGGCCAACTTCACGGAAGAAATCGACAGCTGCCTCGGCGCCTCCGACCAGGAAAAATCTGCCGACTTGCCCGTCATGCCAGTGCCTTAGATGGAGCTCTTCTGCTGCAAAAATGGCTCCGGAGCTGGAAAAAAATGTTACATTTGAATACAAAAGAATGCACGTAGGTTGTTAATCGAACATAAATAGCGACGTGTTATTTTGACGTTCTGTGAGATAAAGTTCTATGAGAGGGCCTAAGCTTACCCGGCTATTTGAGCAAAGTTTTTGGGAGATGAAGATTTTGTGGGTCGTGACGGTGAAAGTAGGGTGAAGTTCCATCTGCTTGCCAGACTCACCGCAGACCGAATGGTGCTGTTCGTCGATTCCAGGATGTGAACCGCCCGAACAATCTAAAGAGCATTCGAACAATTTTGCAGCAGGAACATAGGTGCCACATTGCTTGTAGAAAAAATACCTCTTCGTCGTAGGTAAGTCCTAAATGTGGAAACCTTAAGGTAAGACCAGTTACCAAGAACACATATGTGCACCTAGAAACGCCATCAAGCAGAAAATGTAAGTCACTGCAGGTACCATGCAAGATAAACCATGAGTCAGAATTAATAGCTGTACCCAGAATATGAGAGCATAATGCACCATCCCATTATTTTAACCCCTTTAGACTATCAGAAAGGGAGTAAATTATTCTGTACTATTGAGAACAACATCTACATATGGTCGTTTTTGTCTGCTAATTACCTGCATTGAAACTAATTAGGCATTCGGAATATTTTGCCGATCATCTCTTCAACTGCTAAAATCAGGAAACTCTGTAACGATGCAGACGTTTCTTGAATCTGCACTCACTTTTCGAGGACAGAAGTAGCACTAAGACTTCGCATACTTTCCTCATCGTGCCTTCACGATGTGCTGTAATGCAGATTTGTAGGTAGAACACGAGCAGCCAGATAATGTCAACCGGTGAGCATTTCAACAAGGCTCGACCGCCAAAGCCAGCCCTTTGATAAACGGCATCTCTTCAATGTCTCTTCGGTCAAGGAACAACGGTTGTAAGAACTCGGCAGCATATTTCATTTTGTAAGTTTAGTTGCGCTGAGCTTTCTGTGCGATAAAGCATGTAGTCCGGCAGCAACGCGTATTACGGACGGCGAACTTAAATCCCGGCTCAAACAACCGCGACAGCCCTGGTGGAAGAGAAACACCAACTTTTATTTCAGGTACAGAACCTACAAGAAGTGGACCAGGAGGGGAAAACTCGCTAGTGGAAAGGGTCGATGACTTCGTACGGCTGCTAAATTATTTTTTAGATTTTAACGCTATTTTCTATTTCATTAGAAAATGCAGCCCTTACACCAACAAACAGGCGTATAAACTCAAGGAACACAGCGGCACGAACGCGACTGCAATTACTGGGTCCGGCGTGAATTTTGTGCAGTAACCGTGCACAAAATCTGTACATAAGCAACAGAGCGTGAAGATGTATTACATAGTCGACGTAGCTTTGGAAGGAATGTGTAATACGATGTCAAGATAACCGATGTTCGTTAAGGGTAACAGAGTGGATTCGAAGAGAAGGCAGGCGTAGCAGGAGGCGGCAGAAAGTTAGGTGGACGAACGGGATTAGAGGTGTACTGAAGAGGAATCTGTGCTCGTCTTTTTAACCGCCGGAACTCGATGTACACGTTACAAGCGTACTTAGAAACTTCGAGTTATTGTCCTGTGCGGCGATTTCCCTAACTTAATTGGGTTAAACGTCCCGGCTCCCGCCTTTTTTTTTAAACACAACGCTGAAGGTAGGAGGAATCAACCAACGCGTGGAATGCATTTCATTCAGTCCGTGGCAGCTTGCCGCTTTTCCGTCGGCGGAGTGATACGTAAATCAGAGTCCACGCGTATTTTTACTTCACTGGGCCTAATTTGCAGCTATATAGTCTGCAACTGAAACTATTTACTCGCGAAAACCTCAACGAAATAAAAGAGAAAGCGAAGCCGCCATGGGACTGGCTGAAAGGCACTACACGCGTTGGTTGACTCCTCCTACCTTCAGCGTTGAGTTGAAGAAATGGTGGAGCAGGTACGTTGAATACGTTTTAAATTAAAGAAATCGGCTGCAAAGGACAATAATCCAAAGTTTATAAGAATGTTGGAACGTGTATATTGTGTTGCCGCGATAAAAAGACGAGTTCAGAACCGTTTTAGTGCACATTTAAGAAGTTTTCGGGGATAGGATAGTCGCGGCTGGCAGAGAACGTGGTTGTATGAGATATATGGGATAGGCCTTTGTGCTAGAGTGGGCATGCTCGGGCTGATCATGAAAGTATGGTGTTTTTTTCTTTATCAAGCGTACCTCACAATACTAGTGAAATTTTATTTCTTGGGGAATAGCTCCGTCTTAGAAAAATTTCCAAGCTCAAAGAATAAACAAAACACATCCAAAGTTTGTCATCCAAACTGGCAATAGAAAACGCGAAGAAAATGGGTGAAGGTGAATTTTTCACCGCTCAGGAAAAGATTGCGCACGAATGAGTCACTAATGACAATAGCGGTCCAACGTAATCTGTTTTGAATTTAAGGTCCAGTATGGATTTGCCGGTGCTTCAGCTACCTTTGTATGATTAACTTCTATACAAAGTGGCATTTAAGCAAGGCGCCACTGCGTGGACGCGGTTTGCTCAGAGTGTTTTTTTATATCGTGTAGTTTTTTGTTGGCCTGCTTCTTCACGCTTGGGTTGTGAGCGAGGGAGAGACCAGCGTGGCGGTACGAGGGACCTTCGAAGCAGATTCCTGTATCCCGCAGCATCGACTTCTTTAGACAACAAAGCCATGCCACCGGTCCCACTCATCAGGGACAAGCAGTGTAGTGTCAAATGCGCCTGACATGTCCAGCATTGTCGGACGAAAAATTCTGAATATTGAAAAACTAAGATACTTTAGTGGAAATATTGAAGGCAATGGTTCATTCTTCTGATGTGTACCAAATCTTTCTTTTAACGCACTTCTATCGATCTTATCGCGCAGTTAATACTGCGATAGAAAACCAATGGGGAACGCTTTTGACGATAGCAAAAACGCTAATAGCAAAAGAAATGCAGGAGGGCCGTCGTGTGCTCTGCGGATATATTGACTGTTATACTGCAGTCTTAAATTATATGAAAAAATTGTCTTGATATAGTGTTTTCTATCTCAAAAGTGTTTTTTCCAAAAATGTTGGGTATGGCTGACGAGAACGCCACTGCTGGACTGGTCCATTAGCAGCACCCGTGACCACTAAGCTAGCATTCGGCATGGAGGCTGCGGAGATAGGGTTCGCTCAGAATCTGTTTTCTTTCATCGTGCAGGTGAGTAAACAATACAGAAAATGCATTGAGGTACATTGTTGGGCGATTGAGTGACTGAACATAATGAAGGAACTCAGCGGTAAAGGAACAGGACAGAAGATAATAGAACGCACACGTACACTGACTAGCCGCTGGATACATTTATAGCGCAAGCGCATAAACACACGTGAAGAAGGCTTGTGCAGGAGCCAAGGTTTTTAGATAAGAAGAAAAATTAATGTCGGACTCCAAAAAAGAATGGAGAATAAAGTGTCCTTACCAGTACCACTAAGTATAACGAGCTTTTTAGATAAAGATAGTTGGAAAACTTTAATCTCAAACAGTCGCGAGCGCCATCTCTAGGGTGGTGGCTGTACAGCAATCGTTACTTTGGTTTTCTCTTCACCGCCGCGACAGCCATTAGCTGCGCTTGGTCGCGTGGTCAGTTTGCTGCATTACGCTGACTCGCGGCTCGCATCGTTTTCGCGGCTGCTTCTAGCCGCGCTTCACTATTGATGTTCACTGTTCGGATTTCGTCCGCGTGTTGATAAGTTCCCGAGCGCTCTACGCTGGGGGTACGAGAGTGCATGATTCTTGGGATGGAGCTCTTTGGTTTAGATATCTGCCGAAACTGAGAGCTCTGCTTTCCGAGGTTCCACATCGTAAAATCAAAGAAACATGACGTGGCGCTTGCAACCTCGTCGTTTTGGCTTAAAAAAATTCCTTGCGTGGGTAATTTGTGGCTGTGCGAAGTAGTTAGCGGTGCGTTTCGTCAACCGTGTGCAAGCCACATCTCTGCTGGCCCTTAATGCTTTCCTTCCTGTGCTTACTGGCGATGGGAGGCGCAACAACTCTTTCACGTCGCTTAGAAGACCTCTAAAACTGCGGCTGAAGGCCTAATAACAGCATTAAATTTCGCGGAGTGTGGGCGCCTTAGTGCTCACCTCGCAGCACTGACTGCATCAGAAAGGCATCATATTGGGGGATTTCCCTGGGCTGCTTTTAACATTTGCGTTAAGGAACAAAATATCGACTGATTGACATTCTCAGAAGCAATTCAAACACCTATTGAACTTCACAGCCTCGGCCTGGGTGCAAACTTCCATTTACTTCGTGAAATCACCTCGTTTGATGCGATATGGGACGTTTAGAAGCCGACAGAACTGGATTCTAGGAGGTAAGTTGCCCCGGAATATATGCACATATGGTTAATGAAGCCGGAAAAACGAGATTTTAAACTTGCATGACGGAACACAGCATCCCATGACTATATCTGCTCCCTGAAAGTTTGCTCAGCTACGAAGTCACAACGACACGAGCAGTCGTTTGCCAACGCGTCTTTAACGTGCACGGCTAAAGTTTGGGTTGTAAATGCTACTAAACCCTCTTGTTTCATTAACAGAAAAGTGATCAAGACGAAAACTACGTTTGTATTCCTTAAATACGTTTTCGTATGCACGCGAGCCACCGTCTGCTGACGCTCCTCAAGCGGGAGTAGCAGACGAAGCGCGCATCCTAAAGCAAGCGCTGCGCCATCGCCGAAGCGGCGATCGCGTGCATAGAGTTTCAAATGTTACCTAGGGGGAAAGGTGGCGCCACCGTTTATGCGAGTTTCTGAAGGAGCCACGAAAGAGCACTTCATCCACCGTGGGAATGCCGGAAAGATAGCAAGGCGCACTTGGCTTGCCCCTAAACCGTGACTAAGACTGCAGGGATACAAATTTTTGCAAATTATGTCTTGCAAGGAAGCGTTGGTTCGCCATCAATACGTCCTGTAATGAAATATACTGACTCTACATTGCAATCAATGAGCACCAAAGCAGACAAGCTCCGAATATACCACGGCGAGAGAGGGCTTTCTCTTCATCCGCCAAATGTAGCTAACCGTGGGCAATAATTTTTTGCGTTTAAGAGACACACTTTTCACAGCGAATATTCTTTCAAACAAAATTGTTAATTCTTGTAATGCTACACTTTAAAAGCTTCTTGTTCTGCATCGTGAAAAACGCAAACGTTTCGTTGGGGTAGCCTGCTGTTGCGAGACGCGAGCTATGTCCGTTCATAGGATATGTTCGTGCCGCGAGTAAACTTACCAGATCCCCCGCTTTTCTATGAGAAACAAGTTTTTGCCACAAGTCCGGCTGTTGCCATGTCCTGACGTTTGGTTTACAAATTTTGCTAAGAAAAACATGATTTAGGAAGCGAAAGCTCTCCTACCACAAGTAAGTGACCGCCGTGTTCATGTTGACAAGTGCACCTGCGGGTATATATCTGTGAAATAATTCATGAAGCGGAGGTCGTTCCTGCATGCAATGCGCGGCCATCGCCAGTCTTCCTCGTGAATCAAGCGCAATTCTCTGCGCATACTCCTATCATGAGCTGCGCTTGTCGAAGTGCTTAATTTGGGTTTTTATTGTGTTTCCGAAACTGCTACGAGAAGTCTGCAGATAATCACATCAGCAGACTATTGCATTGTCAGTTCACATATAGAAAACTTGTTCCCTTCTTTCCCATTGCAATGCACAGGTAGCACAGGTTGCCGGTGAGCAAAACCCAGGTTATTGCGTAAATGGCTGCCAGTGAAAAGGCAAACGGAATTTAGGCCTAGCAGGCACCAAACACTGTGCTCAGCTCACTTCGAGTCAAGCGCCTTCGGATGTTTCGGGTCTCGAACTGCGTGAGTAGCTGCAGTACACAACCACAAAGCTCACAAAACATCAGTGAAAACTAGAGTATAGAAAGCAAAACCGAACAACGAAAAAACTCTAATCCATAGCACAGTCAACAAGCCACTAGACATCAATCCAGTCTTCACAGCATGCCTCGGGCGTTTATGGTGTATGAAGCGCAAAGCCGGCATCTTTCCCTCTAGGGTACAGTAAGGAACTCTATGACCATGTGGGTCCGCTCCGCTCCATGGCGCACCGCTCCTGTTTTCCAACTGCCCCTGTCTAAAAACGTTTGCGGGAGCAGAAAAAAGAAAAAGCAATACCAAAAGCAAAAGTACTAATGTTCTTCATTCAGTAGGTGAGATACGTCAACTCGGAGTGGGGGGGGGGGGGGGGGGGGTACCGGGAGACTGAAGGTTTGCTGACACATGAAGCCCTCTGGCGCGCGATAGCACAGTCTTCAAGGTTTCTCTTGTCCATTTATCGGAGCAATGCCTGAGGATGACGCACCGATCACAAAGAGGTGAACACCCTTAAAAAAAAGAGGACGTGAAGATCTGCGAGCGCTCAGGACTGTAGAAAGGAGCTAATGCAATAGAAAAGCGAGGGGTCTCAGCCTTGAGATGTCTATCTCTGTCAAGACACACAAATCCGGATGCCGGTTGAGGGCCATTGTGCAGAAAAGAGGAATTTGGAAACGCACCGTAGGCGGGTTCTTCTGGAAATCGTTGTATATTTTGCCTGCGCGGTACCCATTTCTTGTTCAAAGTGCAGTGGAAGTGTTTTCAGTTCCTTGAACAGAACAGTGGTCCAAACGCTGGCGCCTTGTCTGTAGCAGTCAAAACTTCTAATAATTTTTGCCTCAGCAAAAACTGTGCCAACTTGTCAGCGATATTATCCATGACTTTGGCGTCACACGCTCCAGAATTCGTCCGGCATCAGCAACAGCAGCTTCCTTGAAGCACTCTACTTTTGCCGGAAGTCGGCTCTTGTGAAGTTCCAGGATTCATCTTGCGTGCAGAAAGAAGCGTACCTACATTGGTGCCTTTCTTGCTGTGGCGCTCAGCGATATCTTGCTGGATCATTATGGCCGGCAGTTGCAAGATGCCCATTGGCCATGGCGTCGTAGAAGTTTTCCGCTGTGTGGACGACTATTTGACGGCTTTTAGGAATGACCCAAGGGACTCTCGCCCTCAAGTAGACGAGCTGTTCGAAATATTTGAAACCACTCTTTTTCAGTTTCAGTTGACGAGAGTTGCCATAAGATGGGCAGATACTTTTTCTGGATATAATTTAGCTCATTTGCAGCGATACTCTTTGCTCTCGCTACGATCCCTGAGCACGTACAAGCTTTATTCCCTTGAGGGTTGCACACTACAAGGTAGCCAAACGCTATATTGCATCCGGGAGCCCTCAAGAATGCGATTACCAGGTAATGACAATACCAGGTGTACACAAGCTACGAAGCAGTGATGGAAAGTTTGAACTCGGCTGGCCCCGCAGGGGCATCTGCAGCATGCAGATGATGGTGAGTTGCGACACCAAGGCTTCCCGAAAGTCCGCAGGGGACATCCCCGCAGAGGGATGATGGTGAGCAGTGCGCCGCCACTGAACCGAGCACACACGTTTAGCCGTGCGTGGAATCTCTGTGTCCGGGGAAAAGGTTATCACGGTTGTTAAGCCGATGCTGAGCGCTTCGACCTTTGCGGTTCCCTCTACTGAGGCAATAGACCACTTCGGCTCCAGCATTTCGTAGACGGGACCTCCAGCCTGAACCAACCGGTGGAATTCGGCATTCATTTTTCCTATCCTCTGCTTCATCATTCACTTTCCTATTTCTTTCTCACAACTTTCCTGCCTTCTACTTCTTGATTTTTTTTCTTTTTTTCCGGGCGGCAAGAGTTAACCTTGTGTGGCGAGCTTCCCCGCGTTATGCAATACTTGGCTTTAGTCGGGGTGTACAACTGTCATGGGCAGGGCTTGCGTGCAAGTTCCTGTCCCGACCCCTCGTTGGGCTCCATGGTAGGTGGCTGACACTTGGCCGAATCATACATCTTATAGCTTCCTCACCCCTCCTTCTTTTTCAGATGATCGCTCTCTGAAGAGACGGCGAAAGGAAGCAATAGATTTTTTTACCCAAAAAAGAAACCTACATTCTCAAATTTCCACGTGATTCACAGTGAGACCTAAAAAAAACAAGCCAGAATAATATCCACATTCCTCACGTCAGATGCTTAGAGGTGCCTTGGGCCCTGGCTACAAGGTATCAAAAAATGGCCAGCCACCACTTACTGCTCGAACTGCGCGACAGCATTTAGTGCTCGAAACTCTCAAACATTGCGTCTATAGAGGATATTTCTGTCCTTGTGACCGCCCAACAGTCTCTCGACAGAGTCCGAGGCGCAGTCTATGGAATTGATTTTGTACACCTAATAGAAACCGAAATGCTCAAAAGGCTCACCGACCAAAATTTTTATTGACGTTCACAGAATCAAAATGCGCGAGGATAATAAAGAAATAGACACAAAACCCTGGTCTTCACATTTAGCACGAGCACCTTGCCTGAAACTATCGAAGTTGCATACCTGCAAGTTAACGTCAGACACTACATACCCAATCCCCGCAGTTGTTTCAATTGTCAAAGGTTTGGCCAAGGCTCACAGTTTAGCAGGGCAAAAAACTTGCGCGCAGTGCGTTTACAAGTACCACCCTTCTGAGCAATGTGACGCAGCTCTACAATATGAAAATTGCGAAGACCACGCTGCATACTCCAAGGCATGTCTATCCTGGAAGAAAGAATAAGAATAAACAGTATTAGACGTTTTTAGCATATCAGAGACGTACTACCTGAGACCTATACCGGTTAACCGGACCCCTCTTGCGCACAGCGCAGTGGCTCCCCCTCAGCGCAACAATGCCACTGTGCATGCGCCAAGAGGGATCCGGTAAACCGGTATACGTACGTCTCCTGTAGTACGTCTCCGGTATGCTAAAAACGTCTATTGTCACAAAGTTCCCGCCTGCCCTGTCCGTCCTTTTACTCTTGCGGCAGAGGTAGCCAATGCGCCTCTGTTTTTCAGAAACATTCCGCAGCATGGCGGCGACTAATCTCCCCCCGCCCCCCCCCCCCCCCCCCCCCCCCTCGCAGAGTGCACGGTTGGCCCCCTCGCGACGCTAGAGGGACAGTCAAGGCCCACTCCCCCCCCTCCTAGTATTAGGTCCGTTCGATTCGGCCTGCACTACGTGAACTGGTTCTCGCGGTGCTGCACTTCGCAATTCGTTTCAGCTATGCAAGATGGCGCCGTCGGCACGACGCCATTCGTTTCAAAAAGTGCAGACGTTGTGCAGGTCTAGTTCAGGAAAGTGCAGGAAAACTGTGCACCTCCTCAATGGTCGGTGCCGAAATGGTGCAGCTGCAGCCGCCAAGGAAACAGACGAAGGCTTGCGCGACGATGGCTTGCGCTTTGCGATAAACGGTGGATATACTGAATTAAATTATTCCACTCTTTTTTTTTTATTCGAGAAGTGTGCCATGAGGCATAAGTTGAAAAAGGAAAGGGGGGAAGGAATGCACGGGATTGAAAGTTAAAAGAAGGAGTGAAGAACCGTTGCGCTGAGGTAGTCGCAGAGGTTGTTCCACTCGTAGATAATAACAGTGCCTCACACGGGCCCGCCGACTCTCATGGAACGTGAGTGGCCACCCGAGAAGGCGGCGACTGAGGTGGGGACGGCGGCCCTCGCCGGCACCTTGCATATCTCGACCATTGTGCTCTCACGGACCTCTAACCGGCGTCTTTCCTTTCTACTAATAAAGTTATAATAGTACTAGAAGCCGGTTATGCTAACTGAAAAAGTAAACAGGTGCATGCAGCGCATGATGCATGCAACAACCGCTTAGCATGCAAGTTGGCGCGCGCACACCTCAGTCGTGTTCAGTAAAAGAACACACATGCGTTTCGCTTAGCTGTCGCTTTGCTGTCGCGAGGTAGGTTGCATCGAGGCTGAGTCATGACAACACTTCGCTGCGATGTGCTGTTTGAAAATTCTACATGCGGGTTCGGGATGTTGGCGGCCGTTGATTTCCATGGGCGCCACGCTGCTGGCTGCAATTTGTTGGCGACGCCCAGGGCTAGAAGAAGACGAGGCCTGCACTCGACCATTCGTTTTGGAAGTAGGCAGCAATTGAACTGCTGGAACTGGCGCTGCACGCTCGCGGCACCGCCTCGGCACCGCTGCGGAACTTTACAGAACTGGTGCAGGGAGTGCAGGAGAATCGAACGAACCTATTGTCACCGGGTAGTAAGCGCTTGCACGTGATGGGAGCCGGTAGATGCGGGTTGAATGCTCTACGCCTTTAAAGAGCTTCACAGACCCCTCGTTAGGACCATAGCTTTTTGTCATGCTCTTTCACAATATCTTCGTGTTTTTTTTTTGTTTCAAATTCAGCTTCTTGTTTGTACGCGGCGCCTGAAAAGTTTGTTCGTTTCCCACGAGTACGCGGCGGCGGGAAAACCGCGAGCTGGGCAGTTGGTCTGTATATTTCGGTGCGTTGCGGTCGTGAGTGAGGTCAGCAAGGGAAGTGGTCGCCAAGCGAGCCTGGGGGGTGGTATGACGCGCAGAGCGCTGCGACGGCGGCCTCGAAGACGCGTGGCCCAAGTTCGCCCGCATCCGCCACACTCCATCAGTCCCGCGACGAGCAACCGCAGCCCGACGCTCCCTGCGACCGGACCTTGCCACTCCGCAGCTCAGCCACCGTTTCTCCCCACTCACTTGAACTCTTTTTCTTTTTGTCTTGCTACTCGCTGTTTCTCGCCCTAATCTTCTCGCTTAGCATTGTATATTAATCGCCCTGATGTTTCCTTCTTTGTGTTAATTGCAGTATTCTATTCGCGTACTCATTTTGTGCTTGTTATTTGCGTCGCGCCCTTGCACGGACGCTATTTGTTGGACTTGGTTTTGCAACCGTTTGTTGTTGTTATTGGCCCAAGTACAGCGGTTTGTTACGGAACTTGTATACCGCCTCATGCCTGCGGTCAACGGCTAAACAGGCGTGGCCCCTATCGCAGGTGAGCAGTTCAATACCATCTTTCGCACAAGGGGTGGAGACGATTGTCGCTCCTCCACCTCCAAACTTACGGAGAGTGCAATGGTGGGCAGGTTGGCCTGAATAATTATATTTTTCGGCATCAACCGACCGTCAAAACCACCCACATTATTGTGACAACCATAAAGATCAAGAAAAAGTCCCATTTATAGAAGCGGAAAGGAGATTTGTGCTTTACCAACACATTCTCCTTCACCGCAAAATCCAACTTCGCTGATGTGAGCAGTTTGATGTTGCTGTAAAGGAGAATGTGCTGCCAACTTCGCTGATGTGAGCAAACCCGCCGCGGTGGCTCAGTGGTTAGGGCGCTCGGCCAGTGATCTGGAGTTCCCGGGTTCGAACCCGACCGCGGCGGGCCGGGTTTCGATGGAGGGGGAAACGCAAAAGGCGTCCGTGTGCTGTGCAATGTCAGGGCACGTTTTACGATCCCCTAGGTGGTCGAAAATATTCCGGAGCCCTCCACTACGGCACATCTTTCATCATTTCTTCTTTCACTCCCTCCTTTATTCCTTCGCTTAGGCCGTGGTTCAGCTGTCCGCCGATATGTGAGGCATATACTGCGCCATTTCTTTCCCTAAAAAACCAATTTTCATTTCGTTTGTATCGCTAAGGCGCCCGTGTGCTGTGCGATGTCAGTGCACGTTTAAAGATCCCCAGGTGGTCGAAATTATTCCGGAGCCCTCCACTACGGCACCTATTCTTCCTTTCTTCTTTCACTCCCTCCTATATCCCTTGCCTTACGGCGCGGTTCAGGTGTCCAAAGATATATAAGACAGATACTGCGCCATTTCCTTTCCCCAAAAAACCAATTATTATTATTATTATTATTTCGTTTGATGTGAGCAGGGGAGGAGTGCCCCACACAGCTCTCCGGTACCTGCCGCGGCCACTTTCACCTGGCCTAAGGCAGAGCCATCCACGACCCAGGCAGGGACAGCGGAAGCACTCCTACCATCGGCAACGCAGGCAGCGCCAGTCCATGGGTCGGCATACCGAAGGATTTACCTCCGTTGAGGGAGGCCGGAAATCTACACACCCGCGGCTTCCCCGTGGTCCTCGAGCATCTCTGGCGAGGTGACAGATGTAACTCGCAGTCCGCTTGCTTTGCAGCAGTAGAACCGCTCTCTTGAGCGAAGAACACAGAGGGACTTGATAAAATGCCTACGACAGAAGCGAACCCCTTTTCATTCCCACCCCAAAACATAAACATGACTTTTGTCAGTTCAGTGGATCTGTAAGAGCCACTGGAGAATTAGAGTGACATAATACGTATTTTAAGGTTAACGTTGCCCGTAGCTTTTTGTCTTCAGGAAGCCAATCTTGGTCTTCGACATGTAAATATCCTGAAACATTATAAAACTTTTCGACGTGATCGCAACCTGGCACATAGACTCTCGGGAGGCGTCACAACTGTCATTCAAAAGCGCTGTCCTCGCTGAAGAAATCAAACTTACATAAACAAACCTTGAGGCGGTTTGCGCTCAGCATGATCAGCTGCAAACCAATAACAGTCTGTTCTTTGTATATCACACACAAATTACATATTATATTAACAGTCAAAGATCTAGAAGGCCTGATCGATGAACTTTCAGAGCCATATCTGGAAGTTGGAGATTTTAAGCTCATTCAGCCTTTTAGGTGTGCGAACGCTGTGAGTCTAAGGGCCGAATAATCGAAGCTTTTATCCTAACAAATATTGTACGTCTTTTAAATAACGAAAAGACCAAATATTCTTGCACAAGCTCGGGGAAAAATGACCTTCCTGGATCAAGCTTTTAGCTCACCATCTGTTTTAAATATTTTAAATGGGATCTTTTAAATGACCCCTGGGAAGTGATCACCTGCATACTGTCATCAGGCCTATCTTCTTTTACTCATATCTTCTCCACAAAACCACGGCGCTGTGAAATTCACCTCGCAGACTGGTAACTATTTAGAACAACTGCCACTCTGGAAAAAGAATTTTGTGAAGCCCTCAGTTTAGATGAAACACATGAAATGTTTACTGCATGCATAATATCTGCCATAACACTACCTGTAACACAAACAACCAGGACCCGTACAGAAAAACACCAACCATGGTGGCTTCAAGAACGCACATTCCCAAAACGCTGCAAAATAAAGCCTTGGCCTCTTTCCGTTTGTATCCGAATGCAGAGAACTTACTCACTCATCTTTAAGAAGGCTAATTCTAGAGCACGATACATTCCAAAGAAAGCAGAGAAAACCTCCTGGCAGAAATAGGTGTCCTCAATTAACCGTTCAATACTAAGAAAAAGAAATATATAGGAAAAATTCTTATATTCATTGGTTATTATACCCCTTTCACATTTCCGCTGCTGACAGCATCCAGTACACAAATATCATTTGAAGAGGCCTATATTTTGGGCGAGGATTTGCTGAAGTTCGTCCATCTGCACAAACACAATCCAGAAGCACAAAGCAATAGCAGAGAAACAAAAACGTCCATCAGGAGCTGGCATGCATGAGGACTACAAGCAGCTTATAACACCGCAGGAACTTATTAGTGCATTATTCTTCGGTAAAACGCAACACCAGGCACAGAGAATGTGCATTACGCTCTCCTTGCCCGTCGGTCTGAGGCTGTCGTAGAAGTACAGTTCAAGTTCTTTAATAAAGTATGCGTAACTGGACAAATAAGTGGGAAGTGTAAAAAAGCAGGCATAGTACCTTTCCTCAAATCAGGGAAAGTTTCAAAAAGTTCTAGTAGTTACTGGCCGATAGCCCTAACCAGCTGTATTGCTTAGTCTTTCGAAAGTGCTGTAAACATTAGATTTACCTTCATACTTTAATCCCAGCAACTTTAGACATGCAACAATGTGGATTTAAAAAAACCATCTTCAACCACTGATCAAGCTGTCCACCTAGAAAACACCATCCGGGTGGCCTTCATTCAAAAGCAGCTGTGCATTCAGGTCTTCTTTGACCTGGAGAATGCCTATGATACCACGTGGAGGTTCGGCATCCTCCTTGAATCAGCAGAGCTAGGTAACCACGGCATGATGCTTAACTGCTTGAAAAACTTCCTGATTAACAGCACATTCCTAGTGCGCCTAGGAGCAACTCTCTCCATGAATTTCACCCAATAGAACGGCATACCCCAGGGGTGTATTCTAAGCACGACACTGTTTGTTGTAAAAACGAATCCTTAGCTCCGCAAGTCGATAATGTATTCGGTTTATGTAGATGACCTAAAGGTAATATGCACTTCCTCCAGCATATCTACCTGTGCGAGACAAATACGAATGGCATTACATGAACTAGCTGCTTATGCAGACCGTAATGGATTCAAGCTTTCTCCTCAAAAACCAGCAGCTGTTCTGTTCTCATTGAGACGGGACCTGCAGGTCGACCCTAATCTAATCTTGAACCAAACCGCACTACCAATTAAACAAAACACACATTTTTAGGAGTAGCATTTCACAAGAAACATTTCTGCCGCACATTAACAACCATAAAAAATATGCTTCTCAAGCCCTCGATGTCCTAAATGTGCTCTCATGAAAACTGGGGGGGGGGGGGGGGGGGGCACAGTATATGGCTCAGCAAGAGCATTCTACCTAAAGCGATTAGATCCTGTTCATAGTCTCGGTCAGCGCTAATCATTTGGAGCGTACAAAAGATCGCCGGGAGCGACCCTTTGCGCTGAAGCTAATGAAATCGCTCCAGAGGATGGAAGAGTCGCACTTATATGCACATACGTCCTAAAATTGTCTCTCTAGAAACATCTGTGCCATTTCATTGTTACCAGGTGCCCATCCAAAAGATTATCAAAAAACAGACATTTTCATCATCATCGTCAGCCTGACTACACCCACTGCAGGGCAAAGGCCTCTCCCATGTATCTCCAATTAACCCAGTCCTTTGCCAGCTGCGCCAACCGTATGCCCCCAAACTTCTTAATCTCATCAAATACAAATGGGCAAAAGTAGATGGTGATTACCAGGTAACAGGAGATGTGGTGAAGGACGGAGGAGAGATTGGGCTAGAAAATCTAGCCACCTTGTACACGCAATGCCTTATGACCTAGACCGTAGCAGAAGCTTGGAAGGACGCTAAGATTATCTTAATTCTTAAGAAAGGAGAGGCCAAGGACTTGAAAAATTACTGGCCGATCCGCTTACTGTCCGTTGCCTACAAGGTATTTACTGAGGTAACCGCTAATAGAATCATGGAAATCTTCCACTTCAATCAACCAAATGATCAGGTAGGCTTTCGAAAAGGTTATTCCACATTACATCATATTCACCTTATGAATCTGGTGGTAGAGAAATGCGCAGAATATAACCAACCATAAATCTAGCTTTTATTGATTACGAGAAAGTATTTGACTAAGTGGAAACCTCAGCAGTCATGCAGGCATTGCGGAATCAGGTTATAGAAGAGCCTTATGCGAAAATTCTGAAAGATGTCTATAGCAACTGCAGAACTACCATATTCCTCCATAAAGTGTGCAATAAAATTCCAATAAGGCAGACACGATCTCGCCAAAGCTATTCACCACCTATTTAAAGGAGGTATACCGAGGCGTGAAATGGGTACAGTTGGGGATAAGAGTTAATAGAGAATAGCTGAGTAATCTTCCATTCGCTGATGACATTGCCTTGCTGAATCACTCAGGAGATGAATTGCAAACCATGATGACCGAGTTAGGCAGAGCGGAACAGTGTGTCTAAAAATTAACATGCAGAAAACCAAAGTAATGCTCAATGCTCTAGCAAGGCAACAGCAGTCCACAATTGGTAGCGAGGTGCTGGAAGTGGTGAAGGAATATGTCTACTTAGGGCAGGTGGTGCCCGCTGGTCCGGATCATGAGAGGGGAATAACTAGAAGAATAAAATGGGGTGGAGCGCGTATGGCAGGTTCTTTCAGGTCATGAATGGCAGTTTACCAGTATCCCTGAAAAAAAAGTGTAAAGCAGCTGTATCTTGCTAGCACGTACCTACGAGGCAGAAATGTGGAGGCTAACTAAAAGGGTTCAGCTCAAGTTAAGGACAGCGCAACGAGCTATGGAAAGAAAAATTTTAGGTGTAACGTTAAGAGACCGGAAACGGGCAGAGTGGGTCAGAAAAGAAACGCGGGTTAATGACATCCTAGTCGAAATCAAGAGGCTGAAATGGGCTTGGAGAGGGCCTGAAATGCGAAGTCAAGATGACCGCTGGTCTTTAAGGCTAACGGAGTGGATTCCAAGAGTGGGTAAGCGTAGCAAGGCGTGACAGAAAGTCAGGTGGGCTGATGAGATTAAGAACATAATGTTACTCAGCTTTGAAGATAAATGTGAAGAGCTAACAGTATTAGATGCCATAGCGAACGTTGGAAAAAGATATGAATATTTGCCACCGAGGTACAGCCTTCCTTCAGCATGTCACTTCACACGTACACATTTACGCAAAAAGCAAACGCCACGTGAGCACATACTGCAGAAATTGTTTGCACTGCAAGAAAAATATGACACCTATTCTGAATTTTACAATTATTGCTGAAAAACCGATAGTTGCATTGGAAGCGCAATAATTCATGTAAAAAGTAAAAAGAAAACGATAAGAGTGCCACAATGCGCATCGGTTTTTACTGCCGAGGTTATGCCATCTTCTTAGGTGCAGAACAAATAGTAAGAGAGGACATCAAAAACAGCCTCATTTATATCAATACCCTGAGTATGATAGAGCACTTCCCTCTAGAAATACTGGTCAACCAATGATAGAAAAGATTATGCCTAAAATAGTGAAAGTCGCAACACAAAAACGTGTCGTTAAGTCTTGCTGTGCCCCTGGCCATGTTGAATCGCGGGTAATGAAAACGCAGATTTATGTGCGGCACAGGCATCATTTGGCCAAATAAAACAAGTGAAACGACAAAGACTTTGAATTTATTTTTCAGTGAAGTCAGAAATCATTGGCAGGCTGGATGGGAAGAGCAGGTAAACAGCAAGCTGCATGCTGTAAATACCAATGTAGGAGAATGAAAACCATCAAGATCGTTTTACTGAAGTTAATTTGTCGACTATGCATTGGGCACGCACCCCCCCCCCCCCCCCCACCACCTTATACATACTTGTTACTGTCGAAACAAGACAAAGCTCATCTGCGATATGTGTGGTGGGGAACTGACATTAAAGCTCAATTCAATTTCATGTAAAAAAACTCGTAGGACTGAAAAAAGATTTGCATCATTTTACAATGAACACATCCCATTACACTCCTTTTTGCTTTTAGATGATCAAGAACTTGTTGATTTTTCACATATTTTAAAGTTTCCTAAGGAAGCCATAATTTTGAACAAACTGTTGGTATTGTCTTTAACACAACATTCTAGTACTATGGTTGGCGCATCATATCCTTAGCCACTTTTTCGCCATAAAGGTAACTGAAGTCGGCTGGATTTCTCGAGACACATTTTATGAGTGTTATGGAGGGATTGCTACGGTATAGCCAGTCAGCCGGCCGCCCATCCCAGCCAGCCAACCATCAGAGCCAGTCAGCCAGCCAGCCCATCCAGCCTAGGCCAGCCAGCCAGCCAGCCAGCCAGCCAGCCAGCCAGCCAGCCAGCCAGCCAGCCAGCCAGCCAGCCAGCCAGCCAGCCAGCCAGCCAGCCAGCCAGCCAGCCAGGTTAGCCAGGCCAGCCAGCCCCAGCCAACCATCCAGCCAGCCAGCCACCCAAGCAGCACAAGTAATTGGCCCAACATTGGAGCTATATCGGCAAAGTTGCCCCTACAAAGGACCAGAATAGGACCGTCCTGTTGCAATATTGGGCCGATGAGCTGTGCTGCTTGGGCAGCTAGCGAGCGAGCGTCCGTCCGTCCGTCTGGGAGGCATTATTTTTCCTTTTCTCTGCCCACACTAATATATGTCCATCCCCCCTCCACCCCCGGCGTTTCAAAAGCGACGCCCCATCTTCTATTTACCTTCCATCCATCCGTCCGCATGCCCGCCAGCTAGCCTGCCCGCAAGCCAGCCTGCCTGTCAGCGTGCCTGCCCACCTGCTTGCCTAATAGCCTGCCTGCCCGCCTGCCACTCTGCCTGCCAGCCTGCCTACCAGCCTGCCTGCCTGCCTGCCTGCCTGCCTGCCTGCCTGCCTGCCTGCCTGCCTGCCTGCCTGCCTGCCTGCCTGCCTGCCTGCCTGCCTGCCTGCCTGCCTGCCTGCCTGCCTGCCTGCCTGCCTGCCTGCCTGCCTGCCTGCCTGCCTGCCTGCCTGCCTGCCTGCCTGCCTGCCTGCCTGCCTGCCTGCCTGCCTGCCTGCCTGCCTGCCTGCCTGCCTGCCTGCCTGCCTGCCTGCCTGCCTGCCTGCCTGCCTGCCTGCCTGCCTGCCTGCCTGCCTGCCTGCCTGCCTGCCTGCCTGCCTGCCTGCCTGCCTACCAGCCTGCCTGCCTGCCTGCCTGCCTGCCTGCCTGCCTGCCTGCCTGCCTGCCTGCCTGCCTGCCTGCCTGCCTGCCTGCCTGCCTGCCTGCCTGCCTGCCTGCCTGCCTGCCAGCCAGCCAGCCTGTCCTCATGCTCGCCTGCCTGCAAGCCAGCTTCCCAGCCTGCCAGCCTACCTGCCTGCCAGCCTGCCTGCATTCCTTACCAGAGCCGGAGGCGGCTGGGGTAACGTCTGGTGCCGTCTCCTACAGTGCGTGGTGATGCTCTCTAAGCTGTCTATTTTGAACGACGGTATTAGTGAGCGCAGGCGGCTGCTCGTCGGACTGCACGACAAGCTTGAGTGAATCAGGAATCACCCAGCTGATTAGCATGCTCTGGTTGCACGTCCCACTTCACAACATACGTTCATCGCGCCATTTTAAAGCGATCTCTTTGAAATGACGTAGCAAACTATCTAACACTCTTCCTCAAAGCACGCCGCCTGTTAACAGCCGCTGCCATGTGCACTCTGGGAAACGAGAAAAATATTTCTTTAAGTTTTGATACACATGTTTCAATGGGCCGCGCTCCCGTTCCTACCCCAGCCGCCTCACCCCCCACGCACACTTAACGGGCAGTTTATAAATGCATGGACTTTTAAATGGTGTTTCACACTTTCAGAATTTATTGTAAAATGAGCTTGGTTGTTCTGTTTTGGCGCGGCCAAGCAGACTACCCGATTGTAAAGGCCGGTAATGTATAGGACATACGTGTTCCGTGCGCTGGGACATAACCCGCTCGCTTAGTCGTGAGGCACACGAACTTTAAGTTTTCCAAAACCAGACGTATCGCTCCTCTCATTTATTTCGGCTCTCACGCTGTGATCGCCCTTTTTTCCTGAGAGAATATTAGCGTTGCAGTCGTAGAACCTGTGGGGTGATCGTGGTATTCTGTGTGGGCGGTGTTCAACTAAAGGCGCGCTGTTGTATCGCGCGTGCGACATCAGATGGCGGTAACTGTGAAAGGACCGAGTAATTCATCAGCACGAGTCACAGGTTAATGCGATGTAAAGAATTTAAGTGCAAAGCAACCTAACAAAAAGCCACATTTCGTTCACATTACAAGCCAGTCTGTTCCGACTCTAATAATTAAACCATGTTCTCGACACGTAATTTGCTCGGAGCCGAGGCTTCCACAACGTACGTAGTAACAAGAATGCAAACATAGCTTATTAAACCATATTATCATAGGTCAACATGGCGCGAATGGGGACGAAGTCGACGTTGGACAAACAGTACACACAGTGCTGTCCGTCGTCCACTTTACCCGTCCGAGCGATGTTATCCATTGATAATGAGCGTCACTCAGCTGGGCTAAAATGCCATCGTATTTATTAAACCGCCTTAGTGCGTTATTAGTGGGCAATGAAAGAGAGCTGTAGGTAATGACGGCTTCGTATGATACAACATGAGATACCGAAACCGATGTTGTTCTCGCCACGCATTCTTAACCCTACTTTGACAATATTTACAGAGGTAGACGGCAAGAACGCGAGCAATATTTAGCTGAGTCATCGCGTACTTTCCCTCCATTACATACTACCTAAATTGGTAGAGATGCAAGAAAGCGATTAACTGCAACAGCCAGAACAGAAAGCGATATAATACCGGGACGTCTTGGTTCGCATTTCTGCTTTCGTGTACCGCTTGCCCTGGAATCGGTAAATCTCACCCTGTAGTGTTTCTTCTAGCTATGGGGCCGGAAGGGGAAGGCTAACGAAAAGTGTTCAGCTCAAGTAAAGACAACGCAGCGAGCTATATAAAGAAAAATCATAAGTATAACGCTAAGAGACCGGAAGCGGACACAGTGGTTGAGGGAACAAACGCGGGGTAATATCATTATAGTCGGAATCAAGTGGAGGAAATGGCCTTAGGCAGGGCGTGTAATGCCAACCCAAGATAACCGCTGGTCCTTAAGGGTAACGGAGTGGATTCCAAGAAAAGGCAAGCGTAGCAGGGTGCGGCAGAAAGTTAGGTGGGCGGATGAGATTATGAAGTTTGCGGGGATAAGGTGGCCAAATCTGGCAAAGGACAGGATTAATTGGAGAGACATGGGAGTGGCCTTTGCCCTGCAGTAGGCGTACTGAAGCTAATGATGCTGATGATGTACTGTTTTGACAGCCCACGACACACCAATACTCCTTACCTCCTTAAGCAAGGGAAATGCGCAAAAGAAACGCACGAGAAGAGCACAAGCCCGTCCTTGTGCTCCGGTCCTTGTGCTCTTATCCTTCGTGTGCTTCATTGCGCATTTCCATTGCTCAAGTACGTACGATCGACTGGCCCAACAACGTGCACTCTTCAATCCGTACCTCCGCCCTGCTTCGGCGGGGCCGCCTCTGTCATCGCGAAAATACCGCCTCGCACAACTCGCCAGTCGCACGTGCACACGAAGAAAGGATAGCGGCTGCTCCGGCGGTGCCCCGGCGTTGCTCGGTTCGCCGCCAGGGGAGTAGAGCGACGCTGCCGTCGCGCTACCGAACTTGATCTTTGGGTTCCCCATAATGAATTCGAAATCACAGCGAAGTGGCCCAGCGCGGGAGAGAAACGTGTCTCGTCTCTCTCGCGCTATATCATTTCACTGCATTACACTAATTAATGCCCATTTATTCTAAACCAACTCGCACAAAGCTCTACTGTAAAGAACATCAGTCAGCCACACCCATGTGGACCCCTTATTCCAGGAACCCCCTACCCGCGCCCCCTTGAGCTTGGCGCGCTCGATCAGAAGTTGCTGGTCGGCGGACATTGGGCAAAAAGAGAGGCCCCGCAGGTAGCACGGGTGAGGGCAGCGGACAGGAGGAGCGCACAGAGGATGTAGGCATTTCTAGACGTAGTGGGGGAGGTAGCGCTGTCAGCAATCCAGAGACGAGCTCTCTGTTTGCTGTGGTTGCCTGGGGGCAACGTACCTTTCCAGCGCGGGTTCTCTTAGTTGCGTTTGCACCTTACTCTTGCTCACAGGGCTCAGGTTAGCAGCTCTGCGGACGTTCTATGCAGGTTCAAAGTGATGGTCGCCGGATCTATAGACAAACACTGGGTTTTCCTTGCCGGTGGTGCTAAGCGATCGCTTTTAGTGGGCGGATCTTCTATGCTCCGTCCTTTGCTCCGATACGCTTGGAGGGGCTTGTTTATGTTCTATAAGAGGCACCCTGTAAGAGCAGAAACATCGTTGCGCGTGTCCTTAACAAATATTTCACTGATTGTCTTCCACTGATTGAGAGGCATCCTGGTCACTTTGGCCACAAAATCACAGATGAGAGCTTTGCGTCAGCACGCGTCAGTGCAAAAAGCTTGCAGATACCAAATATACTATTTGGCTCCTTACAGCGGCCGACGCGTATCGCTGCAAGTTTGGTTAGAGGGTATTTGCTGAGCGCTCCCATCTTCACTCTCGTATTGTTCATGATAGTACGCGTAAATCAGATCACGCTGCAAGAATGACTTCGAGACGTGCGACAAACGACCAGGGCTGCCAATTACCCTTGTGATGTAGAGGTGGGCATATAATTAAACGGAGCACGTTAATCTCTTTTAAGTCCAATTGAGCCTTCTCTCTCAGGAAGGCTAAAACGTTTTTTGTCCGTAAGAAAGCGGGCACGTATACCCTGCCAGCATCCACCTACCACTGATGCCAGTTTCAAATAGACAACGCGTGAAATACGCTAGAAGGCAATAGCGTGCTTCCATTACTTTAGTCCGCACCTTACCTTAGCAAGCTTCAAACCAGCAGACTGCGGCCCAGCCTTTGCTCACGGTCTATAGAGAAGCTGCGCGCTCTCAGCTATCACAATATTTTCGCCTTCCGAAATGTGAATGCCTTTGCCACGTGCCCGAGCCGTGCGCAACACAGACTCGCTTGACGTGCATGAAAGGCTTCGAGAAGTTTTTCCTATAAAAGCCTAAAAGAAAATCACCAGCCTCCAGACAGTACGTGTCCGTACAAATGCAGCGAGCGTTTTGTATGATGCGTTCAAGTTTCGCCTACCCGTACTCCTGTTGTACTTTTGCCTAATATTTTTCTTTCCGCCCAGTTGCAACAGCTGCCTCAAAATGTGTTTTCATTCGCGGGCCAGCAATCGATTCGAAGCGAGTCATTATAAGAGGAAAAAAGCGCCTAATGACGCGTGCATAGGAAAGATGTTTGAAAAAGCCTGGGTGGGCAGGCAGTTCTGATCCAGATGGCGTGACCGAAACGGAAAGGTTGGCATGCAAAGTATTTTCAGTACATTATGTGTTGTTAGATTTTTCTTTGCCTCCATCAGCGCCTCTAACGATCTCCGTGAAGCTTTAATCTTTTCTCTCAAAAGCCGAAAATAAGTTGCGAAAGTAATGTTCGTGAAGAAATCGCTAAAGGGAAATAAAATTACTTGTAAAATCTCGATGGAATAATACGGGAAATGTTGACGTAGATATTTTTAAAATGCTTCACACTGCGGGCGAGGAGCGTTAATCGGCAATAGTGGAGGGTATAGTAGAACCCTATAAGTGGCGAAAAGAACCGTAATCCGCCTTTTTCAAAACATGTGGCACCCTCTGGTAGAGTGGCGAAAATTCGTCTGATACTGGTTGGAAAGAATGCAGATGAGAGACGCAGGCGTGACCTGGTTCCACGAGGAGTCAACTGCGTTTGCGAAGTGGCAAGTGTGTGCTTGACATCCGCCGCCATCTGTCGCATGCCCCTGTCACTAACATGAACTGCCCATGCGCAGTAGGAGCTGGCGGTTTCCTTTTCAACCAGTTGAGCTGGAGGAGAAGAGGCGCGCATGCGCAGAGAGGCCTTGTGAAAGAGGCAGAATAACAAGCAAATTGGAAACACCGCACGAAACATTTAATTAACATAATCGCTAGCAATAATGTTACAAGCACAAAGCACCATTTCCAGAAAAATTTGGTCACAGGTTTTGATGTATAGAAATACTAAAAAAGAATTTATTCCCATCATCGTCATCATCATCAACCTTACTACACCCACTGCAGGGCAAATGCCTCTGCCATGTCTCTCCAATTAACCCTGTCCTTTGCCAGCTGCATACACCGTTTGCCTGCTAACTTCTTAATCTCATCCGCCCACCTAACCTCTGCCGCCCCCTACTACGCTTACTTTTTTTTGGAATCCACTCCTTTGCCCTTAAGGACCAGCAGTCTTGCCTTCGCATTACATGACTACCTAAGCCCATTTCTCTCTTTTGATTTCGACTAGGATGTCATTAACGCGTGTTTGTTGCCTCACTCACTCTGCCCGCTTCCGGTCTCTTAGCGTTACACCTCTCATTTTTCTTTCCATAACTCGCTGCGTTGTCCTTAACTTAAGCGGAACTATTTTCGTTAGCCTCCACGTTTCTGCCCCGTAGGTAAGTACCGGTAAGATAAAGCGGTTGTACACTTTTCTCTTGACGGAAATTGGTAAAACTCCACTCATGATCTGAGAGAACCTGCCATATGCGCTTCACCCTATTCTTATTCTTATAGTTATTTCCCTCTCATGATCCGGATCAGCTGTCACTACCCGCCCTAAGTAGACATTTTTCTTTACGACTTCCAGGCGCTCCCTGCAAAGTATGAACTGCTCTTCCCTTGCTAGAGTGTTGAACATTACTTTGGTTTTCTGCATGTTAAGTGTTAGACCCAAAATTCTTCTCTGCCTGTCTAACTCATTGATCATAATTTGCAGTTCACCTCCCGAGTGTCTCAGCAAGGCAATGTCATCAGCGAATTGCAGATTATTTAGGTATTCTCCGCTTACTATTATTCCCAACATTTCCCAATTAAGGCTTGGGAATACTTCCGGTAAACAGGCGGTGAATAGCATTGGCGAGATCGTGTCTCGTTGCCTTACGCCCTTCCTTATTGAAATGTTATTGCTGACTTTATGGAGGACTGGTAGCTGTGCAGTAGCGATATATATCTTTCAGTATTAGGACATAAGGCTCTTCTACACCCTGATTACGCAATTCCTGTATGACTGCTGAGGATTCCACCGAGTCGAATGCTTTCTCGTAATCAATGAAGGCTATTTATAGAGGTTGGTTATATTCTGGGCATTTTTCTATCACCTGATTGATAATGTGAATATGATCTATTGTGGAATATCCTTTATGAAAGTCTGCCTCATCATTTGGTTGATTAAAGTCTAAGGTTGCCCTGACTTTATTAGCGATTACATTAGTAAATACCTTGTACGCAACAGATAGTAAGCTGATCGGTCTGTAATTTTTCATGTCTCTAAATTTTAAGGTGCAGCGATGGCGTAGAGGTAGAGCATCCGCCTCGCGTGCAAGAGGACCAAAGTTCGAATCCTGGTGCCGTGCAATTTTCCTCTGCGTTTTTAAAAAAAATCCGCGTGTCAATGGAATTGCATAACATGGCCTGGGGTGCGGCCTGATCTCGGTGACCAGAACCGCCAACGCGCACTCCCTCACCAGAACAGGATTTGCTCACCCTGGTGCATTGCTTGGCCACAAACTTCTTTGAACAAACCAATTAACGAATTATTCTCATACAGCTGGTCAAAAATAATCTGCGCTTCAAAGTATTGCACAGCCATTTTAACCTTATTTCTTGTACACTCTTCAAAAGCATTGTTTTGTTTCTCTGTTTCCATACTATAATTCCAGCACATAGAGAATCCCAATATTGAAGTAACTGTTTAATGTGCAGGAGTTTGCTGACTACGAGTGCAAAGAACTTAAATTTCTGTGTAGTCGGGTAGTCATATATTCAATGAGTAGGATAATTTTAAATAAAGGCACAACTTTCATGCTGATTATAACCAGCCCCACTCAGAGGAAGAGCTGTTTTCTCGTATGATTAATACCTCTTGACGATAGTTCAGACGGTGCCTACAAAAGATAACAGTGGCGCATATGCGGTTGCAAATTACATAACAAATTAGCAGTTTTATACGAGAAGAAAAGTGATAATGACAAAAGTGATTGCAAGGCGAGTGACACTGAAAATTGTTAAAATATTTGCGTTCTGTGATTATTTCATCTCTCATGTATTTGCACCACGTAAAAAAGAGCGTAAGGTACTTATTCATTAAGAATTTTTCTCTTACCGTTATCAGGTGGCGTCCAAATGTTAAATGAGATACTAACTGATTAGAAACGGGCCGCTGTGGGTCTGCTTAGGGCAGATAGTCACAGATCATAGATCATAGAGTGAAATAACTAGAAATAACGTCATTTGCTCGGGGCCTAGCATTCCACAACGTAAGTGGTAACAACAACGCAAACCTAGGATATTAAAACATATTTTAATAGGTTAACATGGCGCGAACGGGGACAAAATCGACGAATGAAAAAAAGTATTCACCCTAAAAGTGCGGTCCCTCGTCCACTTTACCCGTCCACGTGACGTTATTCATTGAAAATGAACGTCACTCAGCTGGTGCAAAATTCGATGTGGCGCTGGAAAAACGTCAAGAATAGGCAACGGGAAGTACGTAGAAAAGTCGAACTTTGTGCCATTGTCTTCTTAATGCGCGCATGTAGGCACCAGCTGAAGTGCCGGGCATATCATCCCTTTTTGTTTTCAAGTGGCTAACGTTCACCTGGTAGAGTAGTAAGCACGTATTTTGTACAGTGTGCACTGATGCATTGGCCCGGATCAACTTCTCTGGCACTGCAAACTTTCATGCAGGCCGGCATTTGGAGCCGCATGCACAGCTCTGTAATTACGCACGATCTTTAGCCAGCTGCGTAATGTTGTACCTTTCAATATAACTTGCGATGGCATGCGCGCTTTTCAGTCCCAGTGTCGCAGAACCCGACGCACTTGACAGCGTTGATTTTTAATCTCTTAGCTTGTAGCGCCACATTTTAAAACAGGCGGGAGAGGTTTGTGCAGGAGGAAAGTAGGCGTATGTTTGCAATATTGCAACAAAAGATGGAATTTCTTTTCAAATCTATTACTTGCTATATTTATTTTTTTATTTATTCATTTAATAAAAATGTCCCTGGGCCGCCGCAGTGGCCCAGTGGTTATTGCGCTCGACTACTGACCCGAAAGGCGCGGGTTTGATCCCGTACGCGTCGGTTGAATTTTGATGAAGGCAAAATTCTGGAGGCCCGTGCACTGTGCAATGTCAGTGCACGTTAAAGGGCCCCAGTTGGTTGAAATTTCTGGAGCCCTTCACTATGGCGTGCCTTATAGCTTGAGTCGCTTTAGGACTTCAAGGCCCCATAAACCAAACCATACCGTTAAGGTCCCTTGCTGCCACTTTTGTTTCGAAACAGGCAATCTTCATTACCATCGCTATCAACCCCGCCTGATCAGCACGGAAATTTAGATTTTTACGTTATCTGTCTGCCCTTAAGGATAACCTACTGGATTACAAAAGAAGGCAATCGTAGCAGAGGGCGACAGAAAGTTAAGTGGGCGGATGAGATTAAGAAGTTTGCAGGTAAAGGGTGGACGCAGCTGGCAAAGGACCTGGTTAATTAGAAAGACGTGGGAGGAACCTTTGCCCTGAATTAGGCGTAATTAGTCTGATGATGATGATGATGATGAACTGTCCGCCGTAAAAAAATCATTATAATAGTATTACTCCTTGTGAATGGTGCTATTCTATATGTGTCGGAACCCCACCGAATTTTTAATGTTCAAAACTGCTACCACAAAAAAATAAATATGGTCTAATAGGTGTAATCTACCTATTACTTCAAATTGAAATGAAGAGTGTATCGATCAATTTGGTATATTATTATCCGCTCGATCTTGCATGATGTCCCCAACTCTATTGGGTGACTGTATCATAGATACACCAAACCTTGATTGTAGTACCTACGCATAGTCTGACATATTCAGAAATCACGGTGTTCAGCAGCTGATTAGAATTCCCAAACGCTTTCCACTCAACCGAAAGTGCATGCTAAATCAGATAATTACTAATCACGGTTCCTTTGAGATCACTACAGAAACGGTCACACATGACATTTCGGAGCACTTCGCTGTTTTTGGCCGTAGCGTTTGTGTCACTCGGGAATAAAAAGCAGATCACCGTTTCTCCACAACGCAGTAACAAAGCTTATACTGAAATCATTATCAGAAGAAACTTAGAAAATTGTATACAAAGTGAGTTCAGTCGACAAATATGATTATTTCGTAGAAACTTTGCTCCTGCACATTGATATATTTACAAATCTACCGCCACATTATTCACATTAAAGCAGGTTCAGCACCATGAGTTATACAAAAGGGATTAAAAGAAAGCCATAAATACCTAATGCTCCTTCAAATTCAATGAAGCACTAAAATACAACGTTTGTCCGTAAATTTCCGAGACTAAGTCTAATAAAAAATTGCATTTAACATTGAAATCATTTGTGCGACACCCTTTTGAAATAGTCTCTTTTGCAGTCTATACAGAGCTTTCAACGCTTCTTGAGGTCTTGGAGACAGTTGTAAAACGCTTCTTTTAGGAGGGCTGTCAGCTCTTTTGTCGTGATGAAAAAACAGCGCAAGGAACGAGACGAAAACACGAAGGAAGAAGACACAGACACGGGCGCTGTGTTTTCGTCTCGTTCCTTGCGCTGTTTTTTCATCATGGATTACCAACTAGCCCGGCATCTTGCACTTCTGAACTTCATCTTTTGTCGTCCCGCCTTTAATGGCCTCCACGCTCCCCATCCAGTGACCTTTTAGGGCTCTCTTCACATAAGGAAACAGGAAAAAAACGCATGTGGAGAGGTCAGGCGAGTATGGCAATTGGGG
This sequence comes from Amblyomma americanum, assembly GCF_052857255.1. Lineage (NCBI taxonomy): Eukaryota > Metazoa > Arthropoda > Arachnida > Ixodida > Ixodidae > Amblyomma > Amblyomma americanum. Next base: position 157,596,277 of record NC_135498.1, on the reverse strand, counting down.
AAATACCGTAATGCTGTGCTTGCCGAGAAATTTTGTCACTCTGAGAGCAGTGTGCGGCATTGCGTTATCGTGGAGAAGGCTTCATTGTCCAGATGCTCATAATTCAGAGCGATGGCGTCGCAGTGTATCATGCATGTGTTTCAGCACGCTGATATAAAACTGGTGCCCGTCTGTCCTTGTGGGAAAAACTTGTGTCGTATGACAACTCTGGCACTGAAAAAAAAACTAGCAGCATCGTCCTTGTTTTGGTCTTTTGTCGCCGCACCTCTCTATACGCCGGACAGCTTGTGGACCGCCATTCGGCGCTCTGCCTGTTTGAGGATCGTATTGAAAACACCATATTTCTTCAGCAATGAGGCTATCGACGAATGCAGCATCCTTCTCTGCCTCGGAGAGCAAATTAGCGCTCACTGATCCTTGAGTGTCCTTCTTTTCCTGTGTGAGGGAGTGCGGCACAAGTCTGGCAATCAGCTTTCGTTTCCCCAAGTTCTCACGCAAAATTTCGTGGCAAGTTGTCTTACTAATGTCAAGAGCATCTGATAGCAGGCGGACTGTAATGGTGTGGTCTCGCTGTACGATTTCCCTGATCCGAGCGACATTGTTTTCATTCCGTGAGGTTGAAGGGCGCCCCTGCCTTGTGTCGTCTTCCACCGACGTTCTCCCCGAAACGAACCTCTTGTGCGGGCCACTCGAAAACTCGCGCCCACGGTAATGTTTCGTTGCCGTAAGCTTCACGAAGGAACTCATACGTCTGTCTGGCTGTCTTGCCTAGCTTCAAACAGAATTTTATATTTACGCGCTGTTCGAGGTGGCGGTCCATCTCTCAAAGTAGAATGCGCAGACGACTAGAAACAACGTATTTTTCTACATGTAGTGGCGTCTAGCGGTTGTCATAGCAATTAACATAAATAGCTGTGGTTGCCTGAAAGGATGGCGCTACACATACGCACCTAATTTGTTTGGGGAATCATTTCTAAAGAAGAAAATAAATCAGTCTCGTAACCTTACAAACAAACGTTCTAGTTCTTGTCGGAATTTTCCAACATTTTCCAACAATTTTCTTCTTTAGAATTGACTCCTAAAGCACATGTTGCTGCGTAAGTATAGCGCCATGTTTTCGGGCTAACCTGAGCTATTTACGTTAATTGCTGTAGCAGCCGCTAGATGGCACTAAATGTAGAAATATTCGTTGTCACTAGTCAACGGCGCATTTTACTGTGAGTGAATAAGGAGAGATGGACGTCCACATCGGACAGTGTGTAAACATAAAATTTTCGGTCAAGCTTGGCAAGACAGCCACACAGACGTATGTGCTTCTTCGGGAGACTTACGGCAATGAGACATCGCGGGCGCGCGTTTTCGAGTGGCACAAGAGGTTTGTTTGGGGAGAACGTCGGTGTAAGACGACAAAAAGCAGGGACGTCTTGCTACCGCACGGAATGAAATCAACGTGGCTCGGATCAGGGAAATCGTATACCAAGACTGCACTATTACAGTCCGCATGCTCTCCGATGCTCTCGACATTAGTAAGACAACATGCCACCAAATGTTGCGTGAGAACATGGGGAAATCAAAGCTGAATGCCAGACCTGTGCCGCACTCCCTCAGTCAGAACCAAAAGGACACGAAGACATCAGTGAGCACTGATTTGCTCTCCGAGGCAGCGTAGAATGCAGTATTCGTCGAAATCATTATTGCTGAAGACGAAACATTGTGTTTTCAATCCGATCCTCAAACAAAGAGGCTGAGCGCCGAATGGCGGTCCACAAGCTCTCCGGCGTCGAGAAAGGTGCGCGACAAAAGACCAAAACAAAGACGATGCTGACAGTTGTTTTTTCGATGCCAGAGGTGTCATACACCATGAGTTCGCCCCATAAGAGCAAACGGTGAATCATGAGTTTACATCAGCGTGCTTCAACACATGCGTGATGCACTGCGACGCCGTCACCCTGGCCTACGGCCTCTGGACAATGGACCCTTCTCCACGATAACGCAAAAGCTGCACACTGCTCTCGGCGTGAGAAAATTTCTCGCTAAGCACAGCATTACTGTACTTCTCCGTCCGCCATACTCGCCTGGCCTCTCCCCATGCGATTTTATCCTGTTTTCTCGAGTGCAAAGAGCCCTAAAAGGTCGCTGGATGGAGAGCGTGGAGCCCGTTCAAAATCCCACGACAAAGGAGCTGACAGTACTGCCAAAAGAAGCGTTTTTCCGCTGTTTGCAAGAGCTCAAGTAGCGTGTGAATCTGTGTATAGACTGCAATGGAGACTATTTCGAATAGGGGTTGCAGAAATTATTTTTATGTTAAACGCATTTTCTTTAATATGCTGAGTCTCCGAACTTTAAAAACAAAGGTTGTCTGTAAAGTATATAACTCTTGTTGAAAACAAAGCTATAAAGTATATCAAAGTATCTTGATAAGCTCACAACCATTCTCTAAGGAAACGAACTTTAACAATAAAATAACAAAAGCTACAAAAGCAGCGTCGTCAGGCGGAAATTCGTAAGGCAGGCAATTAATGATGACGGCGAACAAAGAAAGGTTTTGGCAATAGCTGCTCATAAAAGCATATTAAGCGAAGAAATCCTACTACCTATTGAATTTGAAAAAGTTCTTATCTAAGCTGGTTTATGTAACAGCACTTCGACTTGAATATAATGAGCGCCAGGTTCCTGAAATTGTCGCTAATGCATCGTCATTGTATATTAGTTCGATCAGCGAAGAGGAAGGTGCGGCCCCATGTTAGCATAAAATACATTTCAGCAGCTGGTTGCGGTAACACATAACCTAAAGCCTTCGAGGAAGTTATCACGTTTCATCACCGCTATGTCATATAACTTATATCTGTTTCGATTTAGGAGTATTTCTTTCAACGCTGAAAGTATTCAAATCAGTACCAATATTTAGGAACAGCGATACACTACAGGTTGAAAGAAGCTGGTCAAAATATCTTATCGCCAACATTTAAGTGCATAAAAAATCAACTGCTACGTTTAAACAATTCTTTCCTGTGCAATAACATTTTAGATCGCTCACAGTATGGGTACACTTAGGGAAAAGTCGTGGCAGAATTTGTTTGGCTAAACGTCACGGAAAAGAAAATGTGTCAGAATATACAAAGTACAATTTAAACTATACAATTATTTGTCGACTTAACGAAGGCTTTCTATACCTAGGATCACTTTTTTTCTAATAGATAAACTTGATGTATTTATTGTAATAGGTCTGTTCCTCTGATTTCAAAAGCTTTTCAGTCAATGGGCAGCAATACGTGGTCGTGAACGGCAAAGCGTCAGAACTAATGAAAAGTAATACTGGGGTCCCTAAAAGACCAATATTAGTATCATTTTTTATTTTATTTTGCGTAACAATCTACCATCGTATTTTGCACTTGACTGCACTATACGCCAATGAGCGTTAAAGGGACCCTGAAATGATTTCGACGGACGTATTCTAGTGCAACAGATATGTAGAAGAGGTCTTTGTGGGTATACTTGTCAAATTTGAAAGTTCTGCGTTGGCCCTATAATTGCACACAAATAATTTTTGAAAATCGCTACTTGTAGTAGCTAGCTTACTATTAGGGACACAGTTCACCGGTCGTCCCCTTCCCCGATGACGTCAGTGGGCAGACGAGTCCAGTTTGAAGGCTGGCTTTTCTGCCCACTGACGCCATCGTGGTAGGTGACTTGTGGTGACGTGTGCTGCCCTAATCGGTTGCGAGCTACTACGAGCAGAGATTACCAAAAATGATTTGTAAATTAAGGTCGAGATAGAGCTTTCAAATTTGACAAGAATAGCCACAAAGACTATCTCACCTCTGCAGACCTGTTGCGCTGGAATATGCCCATCGAATTTATTTCAGGGTCCCTTTAGAAATGAGGACATTCTTGACACCATGAGGCAAAAGAGTGTAGTAAAACTCTCTATGTAGCTGCATCTTAGTAAGCTAGAACCAAACCTATCCAAAAATAATTGTCTAATTTTCAGTAGAGACATGCCTTTCTCAAATTTTCAAAAACACATGTCGAATGTATTTTTGAACGCGACATGACGGTGATGGCACCACAATCTCCTGTACAATGCAACAATGCTTTTATGTCAGAAAAACATTAGTTAGGAGCGAGGCAGGCAGCTAAGACAAACATTGCGAAGCAGCAGGAAGATCGCGCTCGCGAACTGTCGGCAACAGCGCAGTAAACATGAACATGTAAAACTTACTGAACGTCTAGGCATTTCCCAGCCTGGTTTTCGATAGCACAAGGGCCTGTTCGACATCACTTAATACCAAATACCGTTTACTTGGTGTTGCCTTGGCAACACGCCAACCGCGATGACACATTGTTGGAACACTTCATGATCTACTCCGTGGCATAGCTGATGCATGGATTCGGTATCCAGAGGGGCACAGGACGCCGCCAGGCAAGCCAAAGAACTCTTTAAACTAAAGCATAAAATGTGGAGTGTCCACAATGTAGTACAACCAAGCCTTCACGGCGCCCTCGGACATTTGGCCCTACAGAGGAAGCGTTGACCACTTCGTCGCCTTCTTGGGCGACAGCACGAAGGACAAGTGCAACTAAACGAGTGAATAACGTTTGTTTACATACAAACCTCAAACTCTATGAATGGCAACAAAATACGGCGTGATATGTGCGCATGCATTCCAGCAGTGGCGTAGGCCAGGCGTAGCACGGACTAAACCGCAAATTTACCAATTCATATAGATGAATGGGAACATGACTGCTAAAGTGCGCAAAAAGGACATCCGTTACGTAGTTTTTGTAAATGCTCTGTAGCGTAACTTTTTCGGCTTCACGTAGGCAATGTAGGTATACAAGCTCAATACGCCGGGCAGGATATGAAGGTGGGCTCGTCGCTACTTATGTATTTATTTTCCTGCCTGACATTTTAATATCGTAGCCTCACTCTTCTGGTCCCTTTAGAGGAGTAACTGCAAATAAGAGATAAAACCGGGCTTAGGAATCTGTAATTATGAATGCATGACTTACCACTTATTGAGCGATGGTGGTGGTTGGGCCTGAACAGCAGGGAGAGCTCAAGCATGGCAGGGGCAGAATGTCGACCCGCCCGTTTTGAAAGAGGTTGAAAGAGAGAAGGCTGGTTATTGAAAAGCAGAGAGAAAGAGGCCGCCGTCTTCAACACTCTCAGCAAGGTACTTGACTACGTGAATGGGATTACGGGAGAGCTAGACCCTGCATCAAAGCAGGGGAAGAGAATTCCGGAAAGCCCTTTAAAGTATTATAATAGTACTAAAATTTCGAAGGGAAGTATTTCGAGTCGAAAATGCAGGCAATAATTTTTCAAACACGTAGGCCAATGTCTAAATGTGGAAAAGCACCGCATTGCTGCTAAACACGGGGAAATGACTTGGATATATCGCCGCAGAGCAGGGCTCCGGGTCGTTTGCTCCCAAATAGGGTGTCTTGATCTGCATCAAAGCCTTGCGCTCGCGAACAACTTCCAGTGGGTGCGCTAGCCATAAGCTTCTCCTCCAGTACAGAAGGCTCTGAGCGCATGAGAACAGCGCTGTTGTGTGAGCCGTCACCTCACTGTCCAAGCATTCGTTGAATAGCCAGGAAAAGTTCTTCGTGAGGAGAAAGTACGGGCGTGTTCGCATTTGTCCCCTACCGAAGCCTAGAGCTGAGTATATGCATTGCTTCCAGGGCCCTGTGTTGAATGATACACTGCGATATCCATTGATGCGCGGAGCTGTTTTCGATTCGAGGAACTAAGTGCACAAGTATTGGATGTTGCTAGATGGGAATGAACATGACGTTGCCATAACATCCACTGTGCTTCACGTCGCATAGATCTTTCAAAACGAAATTACTGCGAGTTTTTTTAATTCCGTTATTTCCTTCAGAGGATAGAAATATGGGCAGTTAAGGCATCAATAATTCTGTGTCGCTATATTGCAGGTTGGTCATGCACCGTAGCACAGTAGGAGCAGCGACACTAAAACGCAGATTTTTTTTATTGGTTTCTGGGCAAAGGAAATGGCGCAATATCTGTCTCATATATCGTTGGACATCTGAACGGCGCCTTAAAGAAAGGGGTAAAGGAGGGAGTGAAAGAAGAAAGGAAGAAAGAGGCGCCGTAGCGGAGGGCTTCGGAATACTTTTCACCACTTGGGATTTTTAAAGTGCAGTGACATCGCATAGCAAACGGGCGCCTTAGTGTTTTTCCTCCATAAAAATGCAGCCGCCGCGGTCGGGTTCGAACCCGGGAACTCCGGAGAAATAGTCGGGATTGCAAAGCCAGAAAAATAGGATGTCAGATTACATCCTCTAGAGGAAATTTCACGTAGGAAATCAGATAATTTCGGTGTCACAGTAAGGTCTCTTCAAAAAATTACAAAAATGAAATAGATTAGTGCCAAGCAAAGAAACAAGACAAATTAGGAAGGTAATGAGGAAGCCGTATTAAAAGGAACTGTTTGATTGTTAGATAATATTATGTTACTCCAACAAAAGCAAAGGGGTTAAAGATTAGCACAAAGGAAACAAAGCCGCCGTGTCACTGCAAGGGAAAGAATTCTCAGCTTCTGTAGATATACGGTAGGAAGCAGACCAGACTAACTTGTTGTGTGGGAAATTTCGCGGAGTGGTCTTTTCAGAGAACTTGAGTTGGAACGAACACAAGATTACATTCAAGGTGAAACTTGAGCAGCTGTTGGCGCCATCGCTCGAATAAGTAACTATGTCCTCAAATAGTACTTTTGCTGGCAAGCGCCCTTACGTTAGGACTTTTCATAATAGTGCAGCTTAGTTTGGTGAACCGTAGAAGTTACCAAACTATACAAAATGCAATTCCTACTGCGAGAAAAGAGCAGCACGCTATATTACGGACGTCTTTTACTGCCATCTAAAAGGCGAACGTTTATGACTGATATTAGATACTGATTGATATGAAAACAATTGGTCTGTAGTCAGGGGTGCGCGTGTCTCTCTCTTGTCTTTGCAAGGCCCCGAAATCTGTCTATCCCTTCTGAATGAAACAGAACTGTGTAGCTCAGCGGTGCACAATTCGGAGTGCTCTCTTATCCTCCAAATCTAGCCAAATTTGAATGCAACCGCTCTTCTCGAGTGACAGGATCGAGGGTTGCCCAACAGCAGCTTGTACACCATGAGGCCTGAGACCACGTTAACTGACAGTGAAGACCTGCTATTATCTGAGGGGCCGTACTAAAAAGATAACGCACGCAGATAAGAAGAGAAATCAATTTCGTGATGGCAATTTTGCGCTCAGATTACACTCTCAGATCAATTTACAATTTAAAAGCGCGAAAAAAGCTTAACCAACCGCTTCCCAAACAATTTTCAAGACTTTAAGCATCTCGCTATATGACAGAAAAAATATAACTCACCCGGGAAGGACTTTAAGTAAAAGGAAAAACACGAAAAACCGAATTTTAGAGCTGTCAGGATAACAGAAGTGGGGCCCACCTCGGCCAAAATTCGATGCTATTGCGCAGGGCCGGTGGCACCGCTTCGTTATCATTGTTGTTTTAATAGCCACCGCCTTTATGTGGTTCTCGCCGCTGAGTGGCGTTGAGATCGCTGACACGCCTAGAAAAGCGATGGGTAGCAAAAAAATTTATGTACTTGTAGCGAGTGAGCATTGATTACGGCGGAGGAAAAGAAATAGATTACTAAACCGATACTTACGCTGAAAATTAAAACGAGAAAATGAAGAGCAGTAAACGAAAGGTAGGAGTAATGAGGGTATACTGGAATAAACTGAAACACAAAAGAATTGTTTTATGATAACTAAAGACGCAGTGCTCTAGTGTTTGAAGCGAGATTAGGGCCCGTAAGTATGCGCACCTAAAATATGAAATATACCCTATGTTATGACTTATGTGCTCAAGGCAGCAATTGTTAATTACGCTGTTTGACTTGCGGATGCTTACAAACGCTGATAAGAATCGATATGGGCGATAACAGCAATTTTTTCTTTATTTCGTCCCTAGGTTTCGAGAACTCGATTGAAGAATTGAAGAACTGGTGGAAACAAGGTTTTCGTTGTATTTTTGACCATTTTGCAATCCTTTAAATGTTTGCTAATTCGAACGACGTCGTATAAAGGCTTTAAAAAGCGGTGGAAGGGTCTTGAAGCATGTAGCCGGACTAAAAGTGTGGACGGTAGGGGATTCTACACTTAACGACTATTAAGCCAGTTGTGTAGCGGTGAATACAAGTTGTGTCATGACCAAAATATTGCCTCATGCAAACTGTGCGCAATAAAAGACTGGTTCACATGTCTCTTGGTGCTGTAAAATCATGTGCTCCGAATGTGAAAACGAGTCATCAGAACCTATTTTTGGTCAAGCATCAGTGACTTACTGGTTTATAGCACGCTGGCAGGGGGTTGAGAAACGTTCTCTTTTGCTCGGAGCCCAAAAAAACCTTTCTTCATTTTTTTCACTGATCTAGAATAGAGTGACAAAAGAGAGTAAAAGGCTGGAGCTAAGAGAAAGATGTTGAAGTGGCTCACTTTTGTGCCAGCTCGTCTCTTTAGATGCCACGGAAGCAAGGCTGTTTAAAAAAAGAACAAATCAGAAAGGCTGAAGCGCCCACAAGAGCTGGAAAGCCTTGTCTGATGGTATAGCAGTTGAGTAGCGAATAGAGCACCGGAACGGCTTGTCACTGAAAAGGGAGCGCGTTCAGCGAGAATTTGTCTCGTTTATGGGTGCACCAGAAAAATCAAGAGCGGCACGTTGGCAGCGAAGCACGTCGTTCACGCTGGCAGACACGGTGGTAAAACTCGGTTTGTATGACGCTTACCATCAGCTTTTCCTTTCCGGCCGCCCGAAAACGAGACGGACCGCTATTTTAAATTCAAATAAAAAAGATGGAAGTGCTTGATTCAGTTTACTGTTACACCTTTGTTTTGGTACATGGTACGGGTGCGAGTCACCGCAGTCGCATTCGTTGCCAAACTATACTGTTGATGGTGCACACCGCATTTGCTTGCGTTTTCTGGCTGGATGTACCGCATTCATCTGCTAGCAACGAGCGCTATTAAGAGATGCTGTAGTCCGAATACAGCGTTTGTTCGATTAAGTAAAGAAATAATAATTCTCTCGTCGTCAGAAGATTACAGATCAAACTATTCCGGACAGCAACTCTTGATCGCAACAAGAGCTGCACACTTTGCAACCGGGCATGTTTTGGCGTCTGAACATCTTTGACGAGAACACGTTTCTTCTGACTATGGTACGAACTGTTTTGTGCAGAAAACGCGCTATAAGTGGTAAAAGTGCCGAAAGGCATTTCGTGTCTAGCCAGGTAAAATTTGCGGGCTTATTGACCGGTACTATTGGTTGGCACTGTGTTCCGCTTGAGACAGATGAGTTTGCTGCTCTATTATTACATGGTCCGCGGTTCTCCATGACATACATTTGGCCTATACATCAGCCTTGACCAGTAGTCCTTTGCAGGGCACCCATAACTTACCAAGGTTTCCGTCGTTATGTGATCCGCTACATAAAGGAGTGCTCAATGTTCACTGGCTTAGATATTTTTGTGTCAACGCACCACTTTACGATGAAAAACAAGACAAAAGTGGCAGCGTAAATATTTCATAGTCTCGTCAATAAATTTATTTTCAACCGACACAATCTAACACGCACAGGACTCATAACTATAAAAAGTATACATCTGAATGCTTTTAGCATTATAGCGCTTGCCAAAGCAATAGGAACCTTGGAAACTTGCGACGCATTCGACCGCAAAAATACGGCAGTCTGAGCTGGCTTGCTACGTCTGCGATATTATCAGCTCAGGAAGCGCGATCAGGCGTCAGCGGAGAAGGGGTGGGTGACCAGGAATTCGATGCCAGTGGAGCGAGGAAGACCAAAATAGTCAGAAGCGAGAGCGGAAGCCGTTCTTTACAGCGGACGTCGGCGCTATGTGGGACGTCGCGAAGCGGAAAATGTGGCAATCCTATCGGCTGCTCCCCGGCCTAGTCGCGCAGAGCGGCCAAGCGTGCTCTTGCAGGTCACGAGTTGTCTGCGGGGGAAGCCGTGCTTTGAAGATCAGGAGGCGGGCTCTATTTTAACGCCAACCAAAAAAGTGACATGTTCTGGCAGCTAGATGGAGGGGCTGTGTTCGTGTGCGCCATTGTACAAACTTTTCCGACAACAACCCCTGCGCGATCTCCCCATCGATCGCTTCCTCTGTTCTTCCAAGTTTTGCGCATCGTTGGCTTATTGCGGGCATAAGACGCGTGCCTTTCCAAAGATTAGGTCTTCCAGTCGGCCGGCTGGAAATTTCGACACTTCTTCATATCTTCTATTTCAGGCGCAAGTCTTGCTTTCCTTCCGGGCACGACCTCGAGGTTAAGCAGAGTGGAAGAACTTGTTAACGCACGCTTGGATACTCCGAGTTTTCTATCGCTTTTAAAATTCCTTCTTTCGGAAGGGTTGAAGAAGAGTGTTAGCTGTCCTGGCAGTGCAAAAATCATTTTACACGAGAGTAAATGTTAGCTGGAACAATGATTCCAACTTCGCACGGGTCATTGTAACTGGATTCCTCGCTTTGTCGATCCTGTTTTGAACATCCCCTGGTGATCAACAGAAAAATGTGTACCATCATTGTTTATCCAGCAGCAGATCATATGAGCTGCTTTACATGAATTAAAATGTAGCACGGCACATTTCTTAGCATATTCCATTCAGCCAGTGTTCCACCACTTACATGCACTGCATCAGGTCTCGTGAGACAATGCCACCATACACAGAGCACAACGTCGAGGTACCGCCAGACTAGACACAAGTAGTTCTGACAGCTGTGGTAAGTCAGCACATTTTGTGTTCTGCTTCTGACCAATTAATAACATAGTCAGAGCACTTCCTGCTGAAACAAGAAAGGGTTGCATAGCTGGTGAGCTCTTATCATGGGTCCGATTGTGTATTGACGTCAGATCGCGAGCTAGATACGACGCCAGGCTGTTCTTTACACATTGGAAATTGACGGCGGGGAACTTTTTCGCATGCGTATGCTAAAAAATAATGGAATTCATAATTAGCTTGTGTACATGTATACCAAGCAAGGAAGTGGGGAAATGCTGGAACTTTCACCTATCAAAGCATTCACACGAACCGAGTCCAGGGCTTCCTTTACAGTTCCGTCCTTCTGAACGTTGATCCATAGGCGAAGACCCCCAAGAATGGTTGAACCAATTTGAGCGCGTGGCATCCTTCAACAAGTGGGATGTTGCGGCAAAAATTGGACACGTATTTTTCTCACTGGAGGGCTCAGCACGCACCATCAGTGTCAAATGAAACGCGAACAAAATAACTCAAGCGCTAGCAGAAAGAAACAAAAATTATTGCAGCTGCAGAGGAAAACTGGCGTGTCATATTAACACATGCAATGAGCGGTCTTTCCGTCCGCGATGCGAATAGCAGCCGTTCTTGTGTGCTGCTTTGCTTGTGCAACATGTTCCAGTTCTGCAATTCACGTTGAAATTCGTTTGTTCGCGTTTCATTTGACGCTTTACGTGGTACGAAAACCACGGGTCGTCCCTGCATGTTGTATATTGTACCAATAATCCTTCAGAAAACTGCATGTTGACTGTGTTAAAATTCTAGGAACCCGTGTGAACACATGCAGTTGAAATGATGTTAAAAAAATACAAGTTTTGGGTGATGCAGTGTTGACTATGTTGAGTGCATGTCGAAAATTGGCACATGAGTTTCTGTTGAGCACGTGTTGAATTAACGGCACAAATTTCTGTTGATTTACTGTTTAACTCATGTTGAAACACTACAAGTTGATTTTGTGCTGAACTTCAACCAATAAACAAGAAGAAATGTGTGAAATCATTTGTTAGCCAGCTGCAGACATTAGCAGCAATGAAAGTAATACATGATTCATGTGTTCACAGTTGAGCAGTTGTTGGAAGACCATTGCGTATGTTCTGCATTTAATGAATTGTCTGTATAATTGATACCAAAAACTTCAAAACCGCCCAATTTATTGGTTCCTTCTAAATTTCTCTAGCCTGGAAGGAGGGCAGGCTGTTTCTATGCGGCGATAGAGGCTGCTGAATACTTCAGGCATGTCTGTCCTACAAGAATGGTATAAAGGAGATACGTCATGATTTGTTTCAAACAAAAGACAAAGAGGAGGAATTTCAGAACGTAATTACCAGCAGGGCTTGCTTTCATTTCTATTTCTATGAAGTCTCCGAGCACTCACTATAAATCAAAAACCTTTATTTTTCAAAGGAATTTCCAACTACATGCAGAATACTGTAGTAAAAACTGGGCATATTGTGTAAACAATGCAGGCATAAGGAGCAGTTAAGGAAAGTAATGCACACACACACACACACACACACACACACACGCACACACACACGCACACACGCGCACACGCGCACACGCGCACGCACGCACGCACGCACTATACCCATAAACATAACGGCGTAATGACAGCGACAAACAGTTTTCAGACTTTACTGTGACGCATACCCATAAACAAGCATTGAAACACTATCCTGTATGAGGAAATGGCACGATACCACAGATCAATGGAATTTGATAGACAAAATCAGCACTCATCATGGAAAACTTTACAATGCCATACTGACAATATTGCCATGTAAATTTTTTTTTCTGCAGAATCCCAGGAAGTAGCCCGTAGGTTTGAACTGCGGTCCCGTTTCCTGCTAAGAAGTGTGTGAAATTTGGTAGCGAAAATGTTGAGCAGAATGATTGCTGCACAGCTCTTTGGATGTTTTCATTACGTGATAATGACGCAATCCGCAAGAATTGAATGACCTGCAGCTGTAAACAGATGAAGCAGCGGTCGTTTAAGGGTGTGGTGCCATAGAGCACAATGGCGCAGACCACGCACCCTAACATCATTTGAGGTAAGGGAAGAATAATTTTGGCACCATGAACCAAATACCATTGATTTTTATACAAAAACCACAATTGCATTAGCATTCAGTCGTTACGTAAGGGGAATGCAATCTCCTATTTCATTGAACGTATGGACTCTGAGACATCCACTGTTGACCGCAGCTGGCACTTCAAAGTAAGTATATCTGCAGTTTTCAGTGATGAAACTGATACGGCAGTGCTGATGTTGCGCTATTTTCGCGTTGTCTATGTATTCACCATACATTAATATATGTAAGCATGTTGTAACATAATGAAAATATTGCTTAGAAAAAACACACGATTTAAAGCATTCAGGTTAGATGGGACAAAAGAGTGTTTTGCAGCCAGACCTTCCGCACAACCTTTCTGATCCAGAAGGACAACATCCCCTCAACTCAACGTCACTAGTTCCTTGTTTGGAAGGCCCTTGCAATCTTTCCAGCATAGGAATCGCACGTTCATCTACTCGCTCCGACAACTTTTTTGTGCAGGGTAACTTGTTTGCGGATGTTAATCAGCAAGCACAGTAATTCACAGGTGAGCTGATGTAAATGCTGTGACGTGCAAAGTGACCATTAAGTACACAATTCAAGTGGCTATGTGGTACGAGAGTTGCACACAGATTGAGTAAACATTGGCTGTAAACTGCTTTCATGCACAAAGCACAAGACATAACCTTCTCTGTTTTTTATACCCGTGAAGAGATTTGTGAACACAAAAACTTAACTGTTAAACCCAAGATCAAGAAAAATGCACAGACACACTTGAAAAGCAACGCAGGCAGACTTATCCGAATTGAAGAGCATAATAATGGAGCATAATATAAATGCCTCATTGACACTGCCTATTTAAATGCCTCCCCAACGCAAAATAAAATCACAAAAGCAGCCTTTTCAACAGTCAACAAGGTTGCGGCTGCGTGCGACTACACTGAAACAGAAATTGCAGGCTAAAAAGGATTAGTCTGTATGATGAAAACTAGCTCATATTTGTGGCATGATTCACTTCCTACCCGAAGCAATGTGGCATCCTTAAATATGGTGGACAAGAGACAAGAGGTTTAATTAATACTGCTTTGGAACCACTGCATTATTGTCACTGCACCTCTTAGGATGTGGCGCTGACAATAAACGAGTTGCAGTGTGGGTGTCATCAAAACCGTTTAGATGTTTAGTTCGGAAACACAGTGATGTCCCACAGGATTTCTTACAGGCTATCCCACAGGATTTCCACAGGCCTGTGGGAAATCTTGTGAGAAACCAATGTGTTTTTGAACTAAACATCTAAACGGTTTTTGATGACACCCACACCGCAACTCCTTTTCTGTCAGCTCGACATCTTAAGAGGTGCAGTGACAATAATGCAGTAGTTACAAAGCAGTATTAATTAAACCTCCTGTCTCTGCTTCCTCTTAATTCAGCAAATAGAGGTTAGGCATGCCATCTACAAAAGATATAATGGTACAGGTAAGGAATGAATGACCTGAAGTCACGATCACAATCGTATTTAACGAATTGCAAATGATAAGTTGTAGGCTTTTCATGCTACACCTAACACAATTGTTTAAATTGAAAACGCTGCTACTGCGAGCTTCAGTGTATTTTATACATGCTCAAACTGTTACTTCAAAAAAAATTAATCCAAATGCACTTGAAGCTAGATTTCCAGGGAATATAACTTTTAATTCAATTGCTCATCTATGTTCTTAATCCTTCTATAACTATTTTAAATCAGACTGACTGGAGAAAAATCGTCCCCGAACGACACAACCTTGCTCGCGAAAACAAAAAAAAACAGACTGAAAAAGAGCCATCATTTCTACCTCCAGCTCGCAGCGCTGCTAACGGCAGGATACAAAGTAAATTCCCGAAAAAATTCGGAGCGATATGTACGGTTTACTAAACGCTAACTTTTTGCGAATGCATTTGTCGCGTCAAATTAAGAATGTCAGGTGTAGAGTGAAATACAAAAAGGGAAGTAATTTTTTCATAGATAAAAAGGAAACAACCTGAGCACTCACGCTCACCAAACACAGCAGGCGATAACCAGAACAAAAATTTAGGCAGAGTGAAATTATATTGCAGCAAACAAGTTAAAAACAAGCGTCATGCACTTTTCATGCCGGCATAAAAATCAACTACCTTAGAAAGCTGAGCCGCCGTTTTTGTAAAACACAGCGCACATCAATCGTGGCTCACAATGAATAACTTATTTGCTTACCTTACCTTCGTGCCGTGGTCGTCCATGTGGGTCCATTTAGCCTTGCCCACAGCACCGTACCAATAGCGAATTTCTCAACGAAAAGTGGTCCATTAAATATACACACAAAATTGTCCAGGCACGGCGAACTTCGTTCATGCTTGCAGTCTTCAACTATCCCCAAAAAAGCACAGACTAGGTCCAGGGCCCTACACCGGTTCACACTAGCTCCACGCTTAGTAGCACTCTGTGGTAAGAACATTCGCATGCAAAAGCTTCTATAATGATGTATGCACAGTTAACACGCGCTCATTCAAAACAGAAAATCACAAAACAGAGCCAAATAAACACTGCTTTACGCATGTTCAACCCGTTCATGGCAACGGCCATGCTAGCCATGCCGCTATACGCAGGAAACCGCAGCGCTTGTTCTTCTACCGTCTGCGTGGTTAACAAGACCACCCACTTCGAAATGGGGTGGTGGGTGGCCTCACTAGGCCCGGCGGCTCAGTGCAAGTTGTAGCATTGTCACGTGCGGGGCTGGTAATGCAGACGCTGTTTTTGGAATTTCGGCCTTTTGTTGTTTCCCTAAGCAAATGCATAGCCTTTGTGTCGGATTGCTCGCGTAGTCATAAGGAAGCTAAAGGAACCATTACTTACTTCGATTTCATTCATACGCTGATCCCTGCATGGTATTTTTGCCGCATTCTTATTTTGGCCTTGCGTACCGAACGCCATGTCTTTCTTTCTCCTGGTGTTAAAAACCAGAAGACGAGTGCTCCTCAATTGAGGCCCTTCAACCAACGGCACTGAACATCGTTTAACCCCCTACATGCTAGCAAGACATTGCAGGGGGTGGAAGATAAAAGGAGACTAAGCTTGGCTTAATCGGGTTAACCGCAGCGTAATGTTAGTCGGACGACGCCATTGGCTGAAGGGCCTTTGACAGTCGCCTGCCGCTGGCATTTCCAGCTCCACTGTTTAGGTCATCGCTTCGCTGCCGCCGAGAGGCTCGCTGATTCACATTGCGTTGGATTGGGACAGAGTCTGAGAAGATGCAAGGTCACTCTACTGCATCGAATTCGCACTGGGTCTGCTGGCTGGATGCATAAGGCGGGCACGGCATTGTCTCCGCTATGTTCTTTATGTGGTGTATGCGGGGATATATAACATTATATTATGTACTGCCCAGAGTACAACGCGGAAAGGTATGAGATGTTTGCTTCCTTCAAGCAGACAGGAACCCTTCACAGTAGCCTTCAGAACATTGTCCGCCCGAGTGGAAATCAAACATGCAGAAGGGAGGCAGCACGCCTTCTTTTAACATTTTTGCAAGCCACTGATCTCGCCTTTAAATGGTGACAGCAAGAACGAACTATGGTCTACTCTGATTGAATGTGTGCGTAGATGGTGTCTTCTGGAGTGGACCATGTTATACTGTGAGTGAATGTGTGCATGCATGGTGGCACTGCAATGGACTATGTTCTGCTGTGATTGAATATGTGCATAGATGGTGACTTCTGGAGTGGACTTTGTTCTGCTGTGAGTGAATGTGTGCATATATGATGATTGCGATATTGGAATGTGTACTATTATAAGTGACTGCGCGCATAGCGGGGCAGATCCGACAGGTTTTCGGTCTTTATTATTATATAAGTGACGCAACGGTGGAGTAATTGCCGGAAGACTAAGCAAGGCTGATCGCACCTGTAGCATACAACTCAACTCCAGTTTTCTTTCGCTCGTAGCTCGTGAATTAAGACGCCTGAAATTGACGTCACGACTACGCTTAACCTGCCGTTGTTGCTGCTTCTTAGTGCGTGTAGCTTTGGACAAACTTTCTAGTTCTGCATTTTTACCCTTTCTGTGAACTGTGACAGTATCAATTATCGCTGAGTGTGCAAGTGGTCGAAGAAGCGTTGTACGATGAAGTTGCTCCCGCTTCCGATTTTTTCGTACACATTTGCACTGAAATGGCTCATCTGCAGGGCTGTGTAAAGGCAAGAGAATAAATAAATATGCGATTCGAAAAGTATAGACACTTGTGCAATGAAATATTTGCAGAAATGTACAAAAAAGAGTGGGGACTTGTTTTTGCTAACGAAAGACTGCGCTACCAGAACAGTTACTTTCGCCATTGAATGATCGCGCAAGAGATGTCAGTACTTGGATGAATCGATAGAAGGTACCTAGGAGTGTCCCCTTTGAAACAAAGTGATGGCAGTTGTCAGCATGCTCATCTTTTTTTCTTTTATTTTAGTTTACTTTGTACTGGGATAGATGGATGGTCGGATGGATAAGGCAGAACCCTTTAAATCGGGCGGTGGTTCAAGCCACCTAGCCATGACTTGTGAAATTTTACTCTTGTCTTGATTTTACGCGCCAATCAGATAACCTTCGCTTGGTTACTTCTACCCGCTTAAAATGTACTTTTTCATGACAGCGCCACTTGTAGGTGACAAATACAACAATAAAATTTTTCGTTCTTAAAGAAAAGGTCCGTGCCTTTCTGGGCATTTCTGTGAAAACCGTATCGAGCTACTCTTTCTAGTTCTCATATTATTGAATTCTTACGTTTTCTATGACATTTGGACCATTCCCGAATTTGTATCTGGTATTTGTCACTATTCCCAACTCAAGGAATGCCTGGGGGGTTAACGTGCGATGCATACAAACTGCATTTCACTGAGGTCCAATAGGGCCATAAGATGCAGAGTCGCTAAAGAGCGACCCATTCGAGAGCACTATGCATGCAGTCGTGCTCAAGCTCCACCTCTAGCGATCCACGAAGGCCGGTGTAGGTAAAGTCAGTATGTGTATTCTCAAATTGCGTTCCTACCATCCGCATCTGTGGTGTAGTATAGCCTGCTCTGCGAACTATTTTCTTTACATTTTTACTGGTCATAAGGAGTTGCGTTGAGTTGTTTCCCCTGGGCTTAATGCATGAAAAAACTTTTTGCGTAGTATGTAAAACTGCAACAGATAAAACAGATTTCTGAATTGAGGCTTCCTTGAGTAAGAGCAACGCAAATTTCGTTGCCCTGATGTTGATAGTTTTACACGTGTTGAAATTCTGTATTCTGTTGAGGCAACACTAAAGCAGCAGGACGTTAACAGAAATTCAAAACTCATTTTTGTAAGAGATATATTACAGCATTGCAAAGAGGGCGTTACGAGATAATGCACTCTGTGTTAGGGAGCCCTATTGGTAAGTTTGTATAAGAACCTTTTCCAACTGCATTTTGTTCATTTATTTTTTCTAGTAAGGAGCGTTCTAAGGAGGCATTATAAACAACTAAAATTTAACCCTTACATTAAGCTAATTTTCTGGACCTGTCACTGCTGGTTGATACTAGTTTTCACTCTTCTACTTATACAGCTAACGAATTAGCATTGTAGCAGCACAGAGTAAGCGCAAGCAGTTCAAGAAACGTAAAAAGGGCGTGTACTCGCATCACCTTCAATTTTGATATGCGCTGATCTTTACTGTCATCTATTCTCAAACGGCTTTGGCACCAGTACGCTTACTAAAATATGGTGATTTATACCATGGTGTGGACAAATGGCTGCTCTCTTTTTACAGTCCTTTCGGAGCAATAATCTATGCAGTACACAATCCATATATAATTAGCGAAGCAATGGGGCTGGAAATACTTTCGGTAAGTTAACAATTCAGTGTTGGCTCTTATAAAAGGCTCCATTCCAAAATACAAATGCATTCAAAACATCGCTTGCATGATGACACAAGCGAATTATACGCACAAATTATCTGCCGATTGCCACGAATCTTTCTACTGTTTGTTTTTCATTCTTCAAAGCTGCCGGTACGCGGCTTTATCGCTTTGTGGTTCAAGAAGTGACCAGATTTATCTCGATTAATCGCATCTAGGCAGAGGCGACTCGAACTTGTTCCAGACTATTTCGGTAACTTTGCACGCCGTATCTCGAAAGTTCGCTATCAAGCATTAAATTGAGCACGGCCGAGAGCGGCGGGCATTCTGTTCGATGACCGCCAAGCACGATTGTAGCTTTCGCCGCCCCAGAGTAATTCAGTCTATTGTGAGCGCAGGTGAGCTCAACGACCAGTCTTCTTTTATGACTTCTTGCTGTGCTCCTCATTACGCCGCATGTCGTCACTTGAACTGATGCTCCGCTCGCCTCAGTTTGGTCGCTGTATGCACCCGCGGCCGCCTGGACTTTCGCTGGTGTCTTTTCCGGTCAGGCTGGCTTACCTTCCCGAAATAATGCGTGTACACTTCAGTACTTCATAGCCCATAAAATTAACTACACAAGACTAACACAAAAAAGAAAAGGGAGCTCAAAACCCTCACAAAAATGCCGAAGCTCAGGCTGTGTCGCCTTTTACTGCGCGCTCGCGGTCGATCCTTTCAAAATTTTGAACGCGTGCTCATCGCACAGAAGTGCAGACCAACAGCACAGTCAGCCAAAGAGTGCACTGGGTATATGTCTCTCTTCATTTGCCTACCCATTTGATAAAAATGTGTGTCATGGTGAACAAGAAGCTGCACTCGCACTGCGCTCACAATCCAACGTGCAGCAAGGATGGCGCGAAACTGCCAACTGGCTTGGCTACGGTAGCTATGGAACACCTTCTCCTCCTCCCGTCGCCGGCCTCGCGCCCGGACGCCCCTCCGGGTAAGCAAAGAAATGTTAAGGAACAAGGCCAAGCGGCAAGATTTGTCCTCGGCGGAA
Source organism: Amblyomma americanum (assembly GCF_052857255.1). Lineage (NCBI taxonomy): Eukaryota > Metazoa > Arthropoda > Arachnida > Ixodida > Ixodidae > Amblyomma > Amblyomma americanum. Next base: position 157,576,445 of record NC_135498.1, on the reverse strand, counting down.
CGGCAATAGCCCGGCAGCTGAAGCAGCAGCGGCGGCCAATTGCAACACAAGCCAGGGCCCTCTAGGCGAAGAGAAACAGCGATACCAGATGAGACGGTGAAGAAACAGCCACAACGGCATGGCGCATAGAGATAGATAGATAAATAGGAGGAGGGAAAGGCAGGGATGTTAACCAGAAAGGGGTTCCGGCATGGCGCCTAATGTGTAGAAACACAGAGGGGAGCCGCTGGGTTCACGCAGAGCATCGTGCACTACAAAATTCACACCTGCAACCAGGTCCTTTCGCGACCCACCGGCGCCAGCCACGGCGCACATGTGGCGTTGGGACGGAGCCAGGCAGGCAGCCATATGCTCGTGCAAGTGGCCGGAACAGCTGCTGGCGGACAGCGAGCAGTGTCGACAAGCTTTTCCGCGCACTTCAATGCGAATGTTAGCAGCTGGCCTTTTTTGGCGATATTTTTGAGCAATTACAAAATCGCAGCGGTAACATGTGTCCCGCGGTTCTTAGTAGCGTTTTAGGCAGCGAGCCTCACTTGACCGGCCACTGTCTGTTGACACTGATCCGGATTCATGGAATGATTTGTTTGTTTCTGTTTATGGGTGTTTAATGTTCCAAAGTAACTCAGGCTATGAGGGTCGCCGTAGTCAAGGGCTCTGGAAATTTTGGCCTCTAGAATTTGGAAATTTGACGGCCGCGGCCTGTGTTGAACCCTCGTCTTTCGGGTCAGCAGCCGAGCGCCATAACCCCTTAGCCATCGGATTCATTGAAGTAGAGAGCCTTAGAGCGCACGAGCAAAACTAATAAGGATCATGATGTATCTTCTACTGCCTTTGATGTTGCATGAAAATAAGAGAATCCCCCCTTCGAAGTTGAATTTGGCTTTCATGCCTCCTTGCCGGGGCAAAATGTGAGCCAACATGCTCACGACGAAAGTGTAGACTCTGAAGCGGATTCTGATGCTATTTTAGGCTGCACGCAAATATGCAAGAGGAAATAATTAACTTGTTAAAATTATGTGTATGTACTTGCATTAATAGGTTGTATAGAATAAAATGGCACCTTGTTCAGCCTAAAACCTTCGCAGGCACATTTTCGCTGCTTGTTTGCACGGCATGAGTTCGACTGCAACCAACATGCAAACAAACATCTGACCACTTTCATAACATGAACTCGTCAAGTCTTCCGCTGCGGAATCTGTTCAATGATCAAATGCAAGTTAAATTATTAAAGGTTAAGCACATCATTACAGAATTGTCTTGTATAACAATTGCTACGTAGAAGTATAAGAAAACCATTAGACAGCATAAGAGCTCTATTGCAAATTGCCAAGAAAAATAAACAAACACGACAACACAAGTGCTGTTCAGTAAAACACAATGACAGTTCTTTTGGTCATCTCTTAATGCAGTCAAGTTCAAGCTGTCTTGAATGTTTGCTCTAATTCTGTTGATCTAACATGTGGTCAACATCCGCACAACAGAGATTCAGAACCCATTTTTGTAGAGAATATGTTTTCACTGTAGAGGTGGGTGATCACAATCCAAGCAGGTACTGCGCCGCTGTGATGGATCTCACTGCGCAGACTTATTGGTAGTCAACGCACACAGAGCCGGGTAACTTCCTCGTAATCGGTGTTGGCGTAGTGTAGGTGCATGCCGGAAAAAGGAACAGTCACGTAAACGCTCAAACTGTAGTTAAAGCTGTCTGCTTCTGGATTCTTGCGGAATTTTTCTCTATCCTTTTTCGCGCGCTATTTAGCGTTTCGATGGATAATAAATTTTATTTATAGTATACCAAAGCCCCAAGAAAGCCAGTTTGTTAGCTTTCCAACAGGAAAAAAACAATTGGTAAATTTTTACAGGAGTGTACAAAATTTCCAACAAGCTGTCACAAAACATGCAGTCTATAAATTTAAACTTGAGATTTTGTGAAACTAGCACCCTAGGGAGAGTGAAATAATTTAGTGTTTCAAAGACGCACGCGACTTAAGAAATTCAGAAAAAAAATTGCCATCAATAGTGGTGCTAAATCAGGCAGCAAGAAAACTGCAAAGGACATAGTACTAAGTTCCCTTTTCTGGAAGTGTTTGCTACGTTCGCTACTTGGTATAGAAAAGCACCCTCTTTGCAGTAAGAAGGATGCTAAATTCGCTTCAAAGAAAGGAATGTGTTGTAGCGGCGGGTGCCGCTCAAGTACATGAACTGCTAGCAACCAAAACCATCCCGGTTTATTTCCACATACAGTCATATATATATATACATAGCGACACTGATGCCTCTGGCGGCAGGTGATCCCCAAACCGAAACCGAAACCACATATACAACATTTTCCCTTCCTTATAAAAAAAGACAGCTACATGGGTTAGTGATTTAGTAGTGGAAGTACGTTAGTGCTCTTTTACAGAATTATATTTACAGTAACAACAATGTGCTTGTCTTATGCACTTAATACAAAAATATAAAACAAAAAGAGGAAAACAAGATACAACTCCATTTATGTCCATATTTCACAACGTCAGCAAACTCAACACTCGTGCAGATTGTGACACGTTCACGTTCACTGCAAAACGTGTTTTTCTGTACTTAGTGTCCATAGCGGTCTGGAGGTCGTCTATTCCTTGATGGCTGTACCCTACGCTGAGGTCCCGATGCTTCTGAGAAACTACTGGCGGCAGGCGAAGTTTCTTCCGGCTCACAGCCGGTCACTGGTGACATAGGCGGCTGCTTCGCAGCAGCCACAGCTGAAGTTCCGGTTGGCGCTTCTGAAACGGGTCTCTCCAAGGTAGGCGGTGAGCTGCTTTCCCTAGCGGTGTCATTTGTATCACTCCTTTCCCCCCACCCACAGATAGATGCAGAAGCTCGTGGCATCCTTGACAACTTTGAAGCGTTCCACGTTTTTCCATCATCAAGTTGGAAGGACGATTGCCCCTGTTTTCTTATCACTTTTCTTGGACGGCTAAAAGCCAGGTCACCTTTAAAAGCAGTTTGTCTGCGTACTCGTACGAGGTTGTCAACATTCACTTTGGTTTCCCTTGCGGCCCTGCGAGCGTCTGTGTATAGTTTACTGGATTGCTGCTTTTGCTTCACCCGCTCGCGTAGGCGGTGGAGCTCTGAAGTAGGGTCGGTTGCAAATATTGCTGACGGATACCCAACGACATCGAGCCGAGTCCTTGGCAGACGTCCATGCAGGAGAAGTGCTGGAGCAACTGCAGTTGTGGCATGCGGCGTACAACGGTAAATGCCCAAGTATTCTGTTACCGTTTGGCGTAAGGGACGCTGCTCGAGTGTAGCCACTTGAGCAAAGCTTTTAAAGACTCTGTTGAACCGTTCTACCTGTCCGTTTGCTTGCGGGTAGTATACGGACGAATGCCGCAAGCGGATGCCGCGATCCTGCAGAAAAGCTTGGAACTCTCGAGATAAAAACTGTGGCCCGTTATCGCAAACAATTTCCTCTGGGTAACCTTCACGTGCGAACACTGACACCAAGAAGCCTGTTACTGTGCGTGTTGTGGCTTGGTTGCAAAAGTATACTTCGGGCCACTTAGAAAAGTAGTCGACTAGCGTGATCGCATATCGACAATCGTGTGGTGCTCTCTCAAATGGGCCAACAATGTCCATGCCAAGCTTTAGCCACGGTTCCTTTGGTAAGGGGACCGGGTTCAATGGTGCAGCCATAACCTTCGTGCTCTTGGCCGCTGCCTGGCATATACTACACGTTTGAATAGCTAGCTCGACTTGCCTGTCCATGGCTGGCCACCAAAATTTTTCTCGCAGACGTGCTTTCGATCGTACAATTCCAGGGTGAGCCTCATGAGCAGCGGTAATTATCCGCGCTGTAAGTGATGCGGGAACCACAAGGCGTTCGCCAGGCAAAATCAAATTGTCCACCACTGACAGTTCATCGCGAAGTTTGAGGAAAGGTTGAAGCTCACCCGGCAGAAATTTTTGCGCAGGCCAGGACGATTCAATGTAGGCCTTGATTCGTTGCAGTGTGCTGTCTTCCGACTGGGCCTGTTCAAACTCTTGCCTGGTAATGCAAGAAGATATAAGGGCAACTGATACAGTTTCGTCTGGTAAAGTCTCTTCTTCCTGAGGAGGTGACGCAGGGAGGCGAGAGAGCGCATCTGCTACTCGATTTTGCGAACCCTTCCGGTACTTTACTGTATAGTTGTACTGCAGTATGCGCTCCGCCCACCGTGCTATCCGCAAAGGACACCTTCCTGGCCCTTGAGTAGACAGCAATGCGACCAAGGCTTGATGGTCAGTAAGCAACGTGAAATGGCGTCCCCACAAGTAAACATGCCACTTCTCGCACGCCCAAACACACGCAAGCGCTTCGCGTTCTCCTACTTAATATCTCCTCTCTGCAGATGAAAGCGCTCGAGAAGCAAAGGCGACAGAGTGTAGTTTCTCTCCCTCCACCTGTTGGAGAACCGCTTCAAGCCCACAGTCTGAAGCGTCAGTGGAAACAACAACTGGAAGAGATGCATCGAACATCCGCAGGACTATGTTGGACGTAAGTGCCTCTTTGGTCTTTCGAAAACTGGAGTCTACCTCGCCAGACCAAACAAATCGTTGCCCCTTTCGAAGCAGAACGCGCATCGGTTCAACCATATCGGCAAAGTTGGGAACGAACCTAGAGTAGTATTCGGCCAGTCCCAGGAACGATCGAAGGCTGGCTGTATTGGTGGGTGCCGGTGTATCCTTGATGGAAGCAACCTTTTTCTCCAGCGGAACAATACCACTTGCTGTGATCCTGTTACCCAAAAATGAAAGTTCCTGCGTATCGAAGATACATTTGCTGTTCAGTTTGAGTCCTGCCTCTTTAATGCGTTGAAGTACTGCTGCAAGGTTATCTATGTGCTCCTGCCGGCCCCGCCCGAAGACTATAATGTCATCTATATAGAAGAGCACGCCCTTACATCCTTGCAGGACTTTGGACATCATACTCTAAAATGCAGAAGGCGCGGAAGCCAGTCCGAAGCACACTCGTTTAAAATGAAAGAGGCCTTCGTGAGTTCTAAATGCGGTCAAATCGCGACTCGCAGGGTGAAGCATGACCTGGTGGTAAGCTGATGCGAGGTCTAGCTTAGAAAAATTTGTAGCCCCCACTAAACTATGCAATAGCTCTTCTGTATGAGGAAGGGGAAAGCTGTCTATTACGACAGCTTTGTTTGCTTGTCGAAGGTCTACACAGAGGCGAATACCTCCCTCTTTCTTCTTAACGACCACAATGGGTGACACCCATTCAGATGCCTCTACCCTCTCTATCACGTCCAGATTTTCCAACCGATGGAGCTCTTCAGAGACCAATGGTCGTAGCGAGAGCGGAAGGCGCCGAAGTTTAGATTGCACTGGCTGCACCGTGGATCGCGTTTTGACGTGATGCACAAAACCTTTCGCGAGGCCAAGGCCTGGATCGAAAAGAGATCCAAACTCACCAACTAATTCCTTTGGGAGGTTAATATCCTGCACGGCTTTCGTCGGGTCAGGGCGCTGTTCCCTTCGAGAATTACAAGTTAGCGTCGTTTCAAGGCATTGCAGAGATGACCCATCAATCTGTAGACCGAGGGCCTTGATGGCATCGATACCCAAGAGTGAGGTGCCTTGTTCTACGACGTAGAAAAGAAGGCTTGTTGTGCTAGCTTTGTACGTAACGTCAGCGAAGAAACAGCCACGAACCGGAATTGGCTGTTTTGAATAGTCCAGTAACCGAACAGTCGGGGCCAAAAGTACTTTGCCTTCAAAATACTGCTTAAAAAGATCGTGTGCAACAATGGAAACTGACGACCCAGAATCTACAAGGAAAGTTATGTCCGCACGGTCAATCGAAACTGTGACGTAAACAGCGGAGCGAGCGGCCGTCGTCACAGCTAGAATGCTCAAAACTTCCTCGCTAGGAGAGTCTTGGCTGTCTACCTCACGCACCGGAGCGGAGTCTCGTTTCTGGCAAACTGAGCGGAAGTGACCCATGACACCGCAATGGTGACAACGCTTGCTTTTGGCTGGACAGCGAACTGATGCTGCATTGTGCCGGGATGAACCGCAGCGATAACAACGAGACTGGCGGTTGTGCGACCACTTCGAGCTCTCGTCGGATTCTGGTGCACGCGTAGGCGTATTTCCACGAGTATTTATGCGTCCAACATCTACAGAAGGAAATTCTTGCAGATCATTGTACGCCAGCTCAAACTGCCTTGCCAGTAGTACTGCTTTAGCGAACGAGAGAGACGATCCTTCAAGCAGAAGACGCTCGCGCAAGCTCCGAGACGAAATACCAGCAACGAACTGGTCACGCAGCGAATGTTCTTCGGCAGGAAAAGAGCATGTAGCAGAAAGCTCCCGCAATGCAGTGATGTACTCATTCACTGATTCACCAGCTTGCTGAACTCGCCTACTGAGACGATGCCGTTCGGCAACAACATTGCTTGTTGCCGAAAAATGAGCATGCAGAGCGGCGACTGCGATATCGTACGACGATACTTCAGGCCTTGTGTCGCCTGTGCCCTTGCTATCTTCCGACGTTTTCTCAGTAGCAGTTTGCTCACCGAGCTTGACGTTGTCCAACGATGGAAGTGGTAATGTGTAAAATATGCGCTGACCTTCTACGCCGAGGCTGTGAAGAAGTAGTGCTTTGCGACGATCCGGCGTGCAGTCAGAGGCCCCCGAAGCAAGCACGTAGTTCTCGAAGATGTGGAACCATTGCGGCCACGCAACAGCAGGTCGACCAGGCACAGGCAGGAACGGGGGCGGCGGCGCGAGTCCAGAAAGGCTCATGGCGCCTGAAAGCAAGCGGCGAAAGTCACGCCCCCCGAAATGATCCCGTCCTCGTCACCAATGTTGTAGCGGCGGGTGCCGCTCAAGTACATGAATTGCTAGCAATTAAAACCATCCCGGTTTATTTCCACATACAGTCATATATATACACATAGCGACACTGGTGCCTCTGGCGGCAGGTGATCCCCAAACCGAAACCGAAACCACATATACAACAGAATTTGCTAGGCGCACTAACAAAAAGCTGCGAGTTTCTGTTGTTTTTATGCAGTAGCTTTCGAATACATAACTTTTGGTTAACAGTGGTTCTTCTAGGTCACCTGACAAAAAACGTGAGCAAATATTTTCTGTCCTTCAACTGTTTCTCAATTTGCAATCAATGAGCTCTCTCTACTGGCTTGCATGTTCACGGAACTGATCGTGCTGTTAACTCAATTTTTGTCCTTCGTCCTCTCTGATCTTACTCAATTTTTTGGTGACTTTGGCGCCTCTAATTATAATATCTCGAAACAGTATAATTGCACACACATACGGCGATACTGATATATAGTTATTTATAGAATGCGAGTTTCTCGATTCAAATCCCCACAACATATTTGGCATAAAACATTGCGATCATCCGTAATTAAGAATAAAATTCTGACGGCTATTACGCAGTGGGGATGATACAAAGCACAGAAGATGGCACACGAACGTCACCAAACGTCACATAGTTTTTAGCACGCGAATATGAAACTATCGGAAGAACGACAAAATACAAAGAATGGTCGTTCGTTTTATATTTGTCCAGAGAAAAAAAAAACAGATTTTTCGCCTTCTCCCGATATGCCTAATTTCAGTTTGACGCCACTTTCGTCCTGTCACCCTATTCCAATTTTAATTTTTTTTGCAATTTATTTACTTTCTCACTGCAGTAACATAGAAATTATGTGAAAGTTTCTAAGCCTTCATCACCTAGAAACTATAATGAACTATTTCAACTCTTATTGAGAATTAGTGGCTCTTGAGGAAAGGAATTGGTGCAGTAACTGCTGCCTTGCGGTGGGCACCTCAACCGCGCAATAAGAGAAGGTAGGAAGTCGTGAGTGAAAAAAGAAACGGGGAAAGGTATGTCGTAGTGGAGCACTCCGGAATAATTTCGCCCACCTGGGGATCCTTACGCACACTGACATGGCTCTGAAAATGGGCACCTTTTGCGTTTCTCCTACATCGCAAAGAGGCCGCCCTGACCAGGGTCGAACCTGTGATCGCAATGCCGGCAACAGGGCCTCTCTGCCACACGTGGTCGGTTCTCAGCGTGCTGCTGACCCTACACACACCGAAAGCCCCCAAGCGCAAGCATTTCTGCGATCTCCTTCACTCCTCGCCACTCACCGGTACCGACTTCCTGGTGGCGCTCCGGGATCGCCACCTCACCAACAATCCCCTAGTCCTCTTCCCACTTACTCCAGCGCCTTAAACCCCGATATTAATGCGGATATCTCTCTGGGCGAGGTTCGTGCGCCGCTACTCACGCTACCACCTAGGCCGCAGAAGCGGACCGCATCACAATGAACGCACTCCAGAACCTATATACCCCCTCCCTCGAAACCCTTACTAGCCTTCCTAATACACACTGATAGGATGGCACTGTTCCCTCCTCCTGGATCTATGCGTCTGCCTTTTTCGTCCCTCACCCGGCAAACCTATTGCCCTAGAACACCTCCACCCAATCTCTCTCACCTTCTGTCTCGCTAACCACCTCCAGACATATCTAGATGACCACGCCTTGTATCCAGACTCCATGTTCGGCCTTCTTCCCCAATTATCCACCAAGGATGTCATGCTCCAGCTTTCCGAGGATGTCCTACACCCCTCCCACAACAAACGCGCTCGATCTACCCTGGCCGTTGACCTTAACAATGCATTCCAAAATATACCACACCGCCATTCTGGAGGCTTCCTCCTCCCTCCATGTCGAACCCCGTGTCCATGCTTGCATCACCGCTATCCTCGCCCACCGCTCAAACGAAATCTCATACGGCCCGAAATCCGCAATCTCATCGGAGATTTCTGCCTCGGGGGTTGTCCACCTCTTGCCTTCGCCCCTCGCCGTCTAACTTGGCGGCACGGTTGTGTCGCCAAGTCATCTCGTCTCTAGTCTCCGCATCGTTGGACTCTTTCTTCAGTCCAACTCTTTCTTCAGTCTTCAAACGCTACACCAGACCGTACGCCTCATTGCCAAACCGCCGCCACAGCATGCGCGAACATAACCTCCGCCGCCTGGTTAAGGCCTTTTTCTGAGCCGCGTCATCTGTTCTCTTCCGTATCTCTTCCTTTTGCGTACTAAGGTTGACAAAGTCAACAGCCTCATTCGCAGGTGTATAAGTCGGCCCTGCTCATTACGACATCTACCTCGACGGCTAGGCTTCTGTCCATGGCGGTCCACAACTCCCTTGAGGAGCGCACGGAGGCCCATCGACAGGCCCGGCACCTCCATCTTTCCCGCACCGACCCAGGTTGCGCAGTTCTTTCCACCCTATTATCCCCCTTCTTTTCTCTTCCCTTTTATTTCTCTTCCCACCTTGCTGCCCATCTCTTCCAACCTCCCTCATAACCGTTCATACCATGCCTAGCAATATTCATCCTGAACACTACCCCTCCCGTAGAGCAGCGCGAGCCTCCGCGCTATGGCGTAACCACGGACGACAACCCACCGTGGCTTATGTGGATTCCGCCCCGTACCAGCCCCACCCAGTCAACGCCCTTGCAGTCACTGACGACTCTCTCCGGCCCATTCTTACATCCCCAGTCTACACTTCATCCTCAGTCGAGGGCGACGAGCCAGCTATTGCTCTTGACATCACGCAAACCTCCGCGGGACATATTTTCAGTGGCTCCAAGCTTGCAATCAACAACTACGCATTTGGACGGGTCGCACCCCCCGGCCATCGGTATTCGCGCTGCGACACCGTCCTCGCCCCAGGTAGGTAGGTGAAAACTTTATTGATGAGCCCTATGGATGAGTTAATGCCTAGGGTTGGTCTGGCTCTTGATCCCGGGTGGTGGCCAACAGTCTACGACGAGCGGCGACCTGTCCAGCCCACTCTACCAGCCGCCTTTGTGAGGTCGGTTCAGAGCTGCAGACCGCGATCTCCCAACCCTCTTTGTCCGTGATGTTCCAGCGGGATGGTGGTTGGAAATCTCGGCAGAAATATAAAATGTGGTCATAGTTGGCTCTCGGAGCCCCACAAAGAGAGCATTCGGGTCTGTGTTGTCCTGGGTGGATAAGGGCTAACAATGCCGGTGAAGGGAATGTTCGAGCCTGGAGCTGTCTCCAGGAAGCTTGTTGTTCTTTCGAGAGGGGGATGTGTGGTGGCGGATAGACAAGTCTTTGCTCCCTGTAATGGAGGGTTATTTCATGATAGGTGACGAGCCGGTCCCTAGCGCTACCCCGGTCTACAGAGTGCCCTACTCGGTTGACGTACGCTCGAGCAAGAGAGTGAGCCACTTCGTTGCCGGGATTACCTGCGTGGGCTGGCCCCCAAACTATTTGAACTGGTCGGGGTTCTGTGGAGCAAGAATTGAGAATGTCTCGGAGGTAGAATGAATCTGTTCCCGTGGAAAATTCGTGATTGCTGTTTTAGAGTCACTCAGAATGAGTGTGGAAGCGGAGAGAAAATGGCAAGCGCTATGCATGGCTGCTTCTTCGGCTTCAAGTGAGGTAGTTGTCTTGATCGAGCGCGAGGCTATGTGTTTTGAGGCCATGCGATGATACAGTGATGACGTAGGCCGAATTGTGGATGTACTCTGCCGCGTCCACGTAGACTGCGTCTTTTTCGTTTGCATGCGCTTTATGTAAAGCCTTGGCACGAGCTTCGCGTGTGGCCTAGTTGTGAACTGGGTGTATCTTTTTGGGCAGAGGGTGACTATGCGTCTGTCCCTGATGTATGTTGGGATGGTGTGGTTGTTGTTGGGGGGTGGACCTGTTGGCTGAATGTTTAGAGAGGCGAGAATGTGGCTACCTCTATTTGTGGATGAGAGTCTGTCAATCTAAGCCATGCGATGAGCTTCAGTTATTCAGTTAGATCTTGTAGTGTACGCGTAATGTGTACTGCTATCCTTAGGAGATGGGTGGTGGGAGATCGTTGTTGGAAATTTAAGGCTGCTTTGTATGCCTGTCTTATTAGTGCATCTACCTTCTCCTGTTCCGCCTTTGTGAGGTAGGGAAGGTAAGGTAGGAAAGGTCGAGGTAGGGAAGGGAGTAAACCATCCGACTAATCAGGAAAGCCTGCACCAGCCGCCTCAGGTCATGTTCACGCATGCCTCGGTGCTTGTTGGCTGTTCTAATCAGTCGGATGGTTTGATATGTCGTGGTTCTTGGTTTGGAGATGGCCTCCGTGCTGCGTCCACTGTTTTGTAAGAACATGCCTAAGACGCGTATCTTTTCAACCTCTGGCACTGCTAAGCCATTGACCTCGACGCGTATGTAGGGGTTTTCTTTCCTGTTGCGGTTCGCGGTCAGGTGGAGTAGCAAGAGTTCAGACCAAGCAGAGGAGCACGTGAGCCCTATAGAGGCTGCGCAATCCACTACCGTGTCCGCACCTGCTTGAAGGGTTTCTTCCATGGTCCCGACATTGACCATGGTGGTCCATAAGGCAATGCCGTCTGTATAGGAGTGGGAGAGGTGTGGGATGCGCTCTAGCTTGCGAGCCAAGGGTATGAGAGTGATGTTGATGAGTACGGCAGATAAGACTGATCCCTGGGGTGTCCCCCTGCTGCCCAGAGGGAAGGAGGGAGACTCTGTAGAGCCTAGTTTGATTTCCGCTTTGCGGTCTCGTAGGAAAGCTGCTATGTAGGTATGTGTTCGAGTCTCGACTACTAGATTGGATATGGCGTCCAGTATGGCTGTGTGTTGGACATTGTCGAACGCCTTGGTGAGGTCTAAGGCTAGCAGGGCTGGTGTGCGTTTGCAATGTCTGGGTAGTAGGATTTATTCTGAGATTTGAAGCAGTACGTCTTGTGTTGACAGATGGCTTTGGAATCCTAGCATAGTGTGGAGAAACAGCTGTTTTGTTTGCATGTAGTTTTGCAGTCTGTTTTTGATTCTGTTCTCAAATAGCTTTCCCAAGCATGAGGTGAGGAAGATTGGCCTGATGTTTAACAGGTCCAGCGCTTTTCCGCGCTTGGGGATGAAAGTGACCCTCGTGTGGGTCCACTCGGATTGAAGAGTACCTGCCTTCCAGGGCTTGTTGAAAAGTTCTCTTATGGCTTGAATGGAGTTCTCGTCCAAATTTCGTATAGTTTTTTGCTTGATCCTGTCTGTTCCTGGCGCAGACGTGGTGCGAAGTTTGAACATTGCTGCTCTAACCTCCCACGTTTTTATGTCCTCGTCGAGCTCAGGATTTTCTACGCCCAAGTAGGAAGAAAGGGGTAATTTTGGAGTGGTTTTGAGGTACCTATCTTTGAGATTCTGGATGTGGGCATCATCATCCACACCTATTCTGTGATTGTAGCGCGTTACATTACGCAGTTGGGTGCTCTTCGTGTTGTGGGGTTCTAAGAGGCAGCGTAGAAATTTCCACGTGTCTCTTAGGCCCAGGTTTCCCTCCATGCGGTTGCAGAGCTGTCCCCACTGCTGACGGGTTAGTTTTACCGCGTGTGTCTCTATTTCCTTGATCAAGGCTGATATCCTTAACTAAAGTGATCTGTTGTGTTTGTTACGAAGCCATCGGTTTAGCAGGCCGCACTGAGCCTCCCACATGTGAAGGAGTCTGCTGTAGACCCCGTTCGATTCCCGATTTCTCGCCATCTCAGATGTCGCTGTAGCGACGTCCTTTGTGAGTCCTGGCACCCATCTCGCAAGGTGTTTGATTTTGGTGGGGGCGTCGTTCCGTAGGTTGCGAAACTTGTCCCAGTTTGTGATCTGCAGCTTCTTTTTCAAGAAGGGGGTGAAAGAGTTTAGTTAGAGTGAAGTTTAAATTACGTGGTTTTCGCTGCCCAGGGAGGTCTGCGTGTGTGACCACTGACATTGTGAGATATTCTTTTTGAGTGTGAGATCGGGAGTTGTGTTGTGTTTCGCGCTGCTACCGATGCGCGTATGTTGTTGCGGATTATTGACGAGGGTGAGTCCCTCGTTCTGAATGAGTGTCCAGAGCTGTGCTCCTTCCTGCAGTTGAATTTGTACCCCCCGCTGACGTGTCTGGCATTAAAGTCACCACATTATAAGCGGGTGTTTGGCGCTGATATAGAGCACTTTGCGTATGGCTGCGAGGAGGGGGCTGCTTTGCTTTCGAGCTGCTGTATGTGTTGAGAATGTATAGGCTAGCGCTATTTCTAGTTTTGGGAAGGAGCTCGATTAGGTGACAATCTATGTCTTAAACGTCTATGGGGTGATCTGTAGCGGTGTATGCTCTGTAAACTAGGGTTGCTATCATTTGTGTGGGTTTGTTCATTAGCGTGTGGGGAGTGTAGTTGACTAATTTGACAGGGGCTTGAGTTTCCTCTAGTGCGAGGACTGTGGGGAGTTTTGTGTCAGAGAGAGATCGAATGTGGAGTTGCAGATTGCTTCGCTTGGAGCGATATCCTCAGCATTCCCACTGCCACACTCTAAGTTCCTTCTGGTTTGCTGCCATCATTCACTGGTCTGAAGGCGAATGGGTAAAATTTGATTTATGTGGGGGGAAACCCATGGTCTATTTTGCTCTGCACCTGAGCAGCAATGGCGTCGTGGACGCTAGACCTCTGTTCGAGCGTCGTCATTCTGTTGTTCAGATCGTTGGCCCATGTGCTCATGTCTTTGGTCATGGCTTCGAATTTCTTTTCCATTTTCTGTTCAAGAAAAGCGATCGCGTTGATCAGGGTTCCGAACGTTCTGACGTCCTCAGCGGTATTGTTTTGTTTTGCTGTGCGTTTGGCAGGTGTGCTTTGGGTGGGTGAGCACGGTGTGCTAGCTATCGGGGTGAGAGAGGGGATATCTCGGGGGATATTCATTTTCTTAGTGGGTGGGATTCTGTGTAGCAGCGATTGAATTTGCTTGCTAAGGCTATCGATTTGTTGACTCTGGTGTTGGATTGGCTTGCTCTACTGTTTGAGCTGTGCTTTAAGTTGATTATTCCCACGGAGCAGCGAAAGAGATCGCGGACCCAAACTCACCTTTTTGTCAGATGTGGACTGTCCGGTCTTTCCTTGTTTCTCAGACGTGCGCTTTCTGGACAGGGGTGGGAATGACTGACTCTGACTGGTACCGGGACCGGTGACGGGAGTTGGCGGGGCTTCTCGAGCTTGATCGCTGCCTGCGGCGGGATTGCCAGAGGGTTCTGTTCTGTGGCGTATCATCTTTGGGTGTTGGCCTTTTGTTGCCGGGTCGGTTGAAACGCTGCTTGCAGTCCTTGGGGCTCTTGAAGTGGGATCCATTGCAGGTGATGCATTTGGCTGCGCACGGGAGTGGCTCGACTGGTGAATGAGTCTCTCCACAGCGCTGGCAGAGATATTGCTTGGGCTTGACACAGGCGTCGCTTCTGTGACCGGCTTGCCGGCAGTTGAAGCATGCCTCGGGTTTCGCCAGGGAGGGATTGCAGTTATATACCGTTCCGTAAAAACGTAGATGCTTAGGAACCGACTTTGTGTTGAAAGTGACGAGTATGGACTTAGTCTTGCCCAACTGTCTTGCGTCCATAATGTCATACGAACAACTTTTGTGGAAAGTCTGTAGTTCCTGACTATCTCTTCAGGCATCTGGTCGAAGATAGCGCTGTAGAAAACGCCTCGGATGGCGTTGTCTGCTTGGGCAATATAGGCCTTTAATGAGTAGGTGATGTTGGATATTTGAAGAGAATGTAGCCTAACGTAGCGTACCGCTCGGTTCTCTGATGGGGTACTGTTTGTGAAGGAGTTGCTTCGAGGATTTATGCGTATGGCGACTTGTTGATGTACTACCTCTATGGGGAGTTTCAGGGCGGCGCATACGAGGGGTAGTATGTAGCCCCCATTGTGTTTTCGGAGATCTGGGCTCCCGCTCGGGTCGTAGATGATTTTCAGTTCTAAGGCGGGTAGCTTGGGAAGCGGAGACTGACGCTTTATAGTTGGTGGAGAAGACTTGCCTTGCTTGGGCTGGGCCAGTATGGCGGGTCCATCCGGTGGCTTGAGAAGCGAGCTTGAGGTGTCGGGCTCGTGAAGCGGTGCTGGGTTCGTCAGTTTGTGGGCTGTGAGAGCCCTGGTCCATCTAGGATCCGTGGCAAATTCTTCAGGCGAGATTGCTCCTCCGCCGACTTGGTACACCCTGCTGCTGCAGGCAGGCCCGGTGTTTGGTGAAGCCATGTGCACACTTTGAGGCTAGGCCTAGCCTAGTCTAGGCGCCGCAGGTTCCAGCTAGGCCTACTGCAAGGCCCAGCGAAGCGCCTGCCGCTCCGTGTCAAGCACAAAATTCGAGCTCGAAAGTCCAGAAAAGTGGATGAAAATGGTACGCAACACCTTCACGAATCGTTTGCAGCAATTTTAGTCCATTAACAGTCGAAAAACAGCGCAAAACAGAAGAAAACTTCGGAGCCAACGTGAGAAGCGTCCGTGTACTCCGGCAGCCACCTGGCGGTCCCCCTAGCTCTGGATTAACCAGCTCGAAAGCGAAAAGCTGCATGACCCTGGCTGCGTTTGTGATAGAGCGACTGGCGGTCGTCATGGCAAGCGTCGCATCAAACACACCCAGCTTTAGGGTGAACGCATTAAAGTCCACCGGCATTTATGCAGTACCCACTTTGATGTTCTGCACTCGCAATTCCAGCAGAAAGAAAATGAAAATTAGTTTTTGGGGAAAGGAAATGGCACAGTGTCTGCCCCACATATCGGCCGACACATGAACCGCTCCATAAAGGAAGGGATAGAGTAGAGTGTGAAAGGAAGAAAGAGGTGCAGTAGGGGAGGATTCCGGAATAATTTCGAAACATGGGGGTCTTTAACCTGCGCTGACATCGCACAGCACACGGGCGCCTATGCGTCTCGCCTCCATCGAAACGCTGCCACCGCGGTCGGGTTCGAACCCGGGAACTCCGGATCAGTAGCCGAGCGCCCGAACCACTGAGCTACAGCGGCGGGTCTCTTCGTGAGTGCCGCTGTTTCTGTGTATCCAAATTCTGGAAGCTCCAACCCTCGGCTCTCTCAAACAGTGGTATCAAAGAAATGGCAGCCCACCGCTATGCCTCGACTCCGCAAAGAAGATTTCATGATCGTCATCAAGTCCAGAGTGACGATCTCCCTGAAGACGGTGCTGCAGAGCGGTGAGCTTGTTTCTTTGCTCTTAGCCTATATAAATGCCTCTTCGGTGGACACAATTAGTATCTGGCCCATCTGGGACCAGAATATCATCATCGCCACCACTCAAGACGTCCATGCGGCGAACGCGCTTGCTCGTGAATTTACCCTTAATTCGTCCAATGGTTCCATTCCGGTGGTCGTTCACGCTAAAGTCTTCACTTCACTTCACTTTAATACCTTAAAAACCCTCGTTAGAGGGTATTACATAAGGGGTGGGGCACACAGAAATGAAAAACAGAAAGACTAACAGATAAGTTGAAAGTTATACAAATATAAGATTATCACTAAGCAAGTACACGCGTGATTTCTTCGATGAACAATGATTGGCATGTGATAGCAGCAAGTTCACGGGGAAGGTCTTTCCAGTCGTTCGCGGTCCGGGGGAAGAATGATGAAGAAAATGTAGCGGTGCGGGCGCGAGGTCGTGACACTTGCTGCTGATGGCCGTTGCGGAGGGAGATGCGTGGTGGTGGTGCGCAGATGTAGGGTTCCTGTCGTAGCTCAGAGTAAAAAAACTTGTGAAACAAACATAAACTAGCAATGTAGCGGCGATGAGCAAGGGTAGGTAGGCTGGACTGTGATTTGAGGGATGATATGCTGATATCAAAAGAATACGATGAATGAATGAATCTAGTTGCTCGGTTTTGAACTGCTTCAATTGAATTACAAAGATATGCTTGCTTTGGAGACCAGATGGGAGATGCGTATTCTAATTCTGATCGGACTAATGATTTGTATGCGAGGAGCTTGACATGCTGAGGTGCAGAGCGTAGGTGACGCTTTAAGAATCCTAGTGTTCTGTTGGCGGATGATATGATGTTTGAAATATGCGTATTCCATGTAAGATCATGACAAATATGAACACCAAGGTATTTGTATGATTGGACAAGATCGAGAGGAACGTTAGATATGCTGTATTGGAACAGAAGAGGGTAACGGCGACGATGGAACGACATATATTTGCATTTACTTGTGTTAAGTGTCATTAGCCATTCACTGCACCAGTCTTGTACATGAGTTAAATTATTTTGAAGGGATTGTTGGTCATAACACTGTTCTGTAAATAACACAATCATCAGCAAACATCCGAATATGGCAATCTAATTTCTCAGGTAGGTCGTTAATATAAATTAGAAACAAGAGTGGCCCAAGGACGGATCCTTGGGGCACGCCTGAGGAGACTTGTAGGAGGTCAGACATTTGGTTATTGACAACGACTGATTGGAAGCGGTGAGTTAAGAATTCCTTTATCCATGCTAGTATGTCGAGATGCAAGTTTAGGCGAGAGAGTTTCAGAAATAAGTGGTTATGAGGTACCTTGTCAAATGCTTTAGCGAAGTCGAGAAAAATTGCGTCAGTTTGGAGGTTAGCATCAAGATTGGCATGCAAGTCATGAACGTAAAGTGCTAGCTGACTTTCACATGAGTATCCTTTGCGAAATCCGTGCTGCGATGAGTGAAAAAAGTTATTTGAATCCAGAAAACGCATTGTTAAAGAATAAATGGCGTGTTCCATGAGTGTACATGGTATGCTGGTGAGTGATATGGGTCGGTAATTAAGTGGTGAATCTTTGTTACCCGACTTGTGGACCGGAACGACCTTCCCCACTTTCCAGTCATGGGGTATGACACCTGTAGAAAGAGACTGTAAGAACAGCAGGCATAAAAATTTGGCAGAAGTATGGTTAACGTTTTTTAGTACCTTGGTGTTGATTTCGTCAAAGCCGGCAGATGATGACAGTTTTAGTTTATCTCTGAGACATGATATGCAGCCTCAGAGAAAGTAACGGCTGGCATTAAACTTCTTTGGTCATTTGCTGTCATGAGGGGGGGGGGCGGTTCCTGTTCATGAGTGAATACAGATGCGAAAGCAGAATTAAATATGTTAGCACACTCGACATCAGAAACAGCACGCCCGGAATCATCAGTTAAGGTAATAGTGCGTATAGATTGCGGATTTAAAAGCTGCCAGAATTTAGTCGGGTTATCTTTAAGTATGTTGGGAAGGTCAGTATGATAAAATGAGCGTTCAGCGTTTCTTACTGCGACTAGGTATGTCTTTTCGGCAGCGTAATATTTTTCCCATGCGTAGTCATTTCCAGTCTGTTTAGCACTGCGGAACAAGCGTTTCTTTTTGTTTTCTAGTCTTCCTAGATCCTTGGTAAACCATGGTTTCTCTTTGGTTGCGCGGAAGCTGCATTTGGGAACATATTTGTTAGTAAGTTCGTTGATTTTATGAATAAACATCGACCAATTTTCGTGGATGGTTTGTTCCGGGAAAGAGTGCTGAAAAGATGGGAAATAAGCTTCCAACGCCCTGTTTATAGCCTCATAGTTACCTTTGTTATAAAGGGTGATTGTTTTTTTGGAAGTTTCTTTTATTGTTCGAGTGAAGGTAAAAGACGCATGGATGACTTTGTGATCACTAATTTCCCGGAGATAAGTAATGGAGTTGAGGCATTCGGGGTGGCTAGATAGTATAAAGTCAAGAATGTTTGCGGTGTCTCCGGCGATGCGTGTAGGCTGGGTTACTAATTGAGTAAGATTAAAGATTAAAATTTAAGCCCACCTCCACAAACACCTTTGATTCATGCTGTCTAAAAATAGGCTGATGAGGGTTATTCCAATCTATGTCAGGATAGTTAAAATCTCCAAAAAGGAGCACGTGTGCATTAGGGTGTTTTGTTGTAAGTTGGTTCAGAATGTTGTGCAGCTTTCGAGGGAATTCGGGGTTATTGTGGGGGGCCTATAGCAAACACCAATTAGTATAGACATTGGCGTGGCGCGACAAAGCAGCCATAATATTTCGAGGTCAGATTAGATGTTAATGTGGGAACACTGTAGTTGATTGCTGGTAGCGATAAGGACGCTTCCTCCTCGGGGGACTTTGCGATCAGCACGGAAAAGGTTAAAATTAGGTAAGTTGCACAGAACTTCAGTGTCGCCCACATTATCGGTCAGCCAAGTCTCTGTCAGCACAAGCAGATTAGAGCCTGTTGAAGATACAAGGCTGGATACACTGTCGCACTTTGAAAGCAGACTGCGAATATTAGTATAGATAACCGAAAAAGAAATATTTTGTCGAGGGGAGGTATGGCGTGGATTAGATAAGTGACGATTGTGCGGTGAGCGCTATGCTATTTCTTTCACCATTTCGGTGGCAGCATCGAAAGTGTAGCGTTTTTTGCCGAGAAATAGGGTCTTGTACCGCAAAGAAAACGGTCCGGTTTCTGCTCTTGCAAATGCGACAAGATGTTTGCGGGCTTTTTGAACAGAGCGGGTAAAATCTTCTCCAATGCTATAGTTCGTGTCCTTCAGCATAGGACCTTTGGAAAGGATAGTTTCTTTGGTTTTGAACGAGACGAATTTTGCTACAATTGGCCGTTGGCGGTCCTCGTTATGGCGTCCCAAGCGATGGGCACGCTCTATCTGACTGGGCTCTAAGGTTAACTTTAACTTATTCTGACAGTGCTTAATTATTATTTCTTCAGATTCATTGAATGATTCGCGGGGATTGGAGTCTGGAAGGCCATAGAATATCAGGTTGTTGCGTCGTGATCTGTTTTCTGTGTCGTCTATTCGGGCCTCAAGGTTAGTAACAAGAGCTGCCGTCCCGGCGGCAATGGAATTGAAGGATTCTAGATCAGATTTTAGGGTAGCAATGTCCTGAAAGAGGCTTTCCAGGTCTGCTAGGCGTTTGCTCAGGTCGGAAATGGTTTGGTCGACAGAACGCATCTGACCTTTAAGGTCCTGTACATCCGCGATTATTTTGCCTTGACCGGCTGACAACTTCTTGAGTTCAGCAAGAACACTATCAAGTTTGTCCGGACCAGGGTTCATCTCAACATCTCCAGACAAAAGAAGAAGATATTTTACAACATAAAAGCATTCACCAGCAATAGAAATGCAACACTGCAGGCTCGGAAGCTGTACCAGGCAACGGTCACTACATTTTTTAGAAAAGAGGCAGTATGATGGATTAACCTGCGTAGCGAAAACCAGTGGATGAGGAGGCTGCGACATAGCACAGCTACCGAGCCCACAGAGCGCGGGCGGAAGGCGGTGCTCTTTATATGTTGACAGGGTCGATGTTGTCGCTGGCGGTTGCGCTTGCCATCCGATGTCGAGGGTCCAGGAAGGGGGCGCTCTTTTCACCGATGCATCTGCGCTGCTCAAACCGAATGGTCCGCTGTACCCGACGCAGACCGGCTGCTCTGGGTCCGGTAGAACAAGCCACGAAGTGTCGAAGATGGCTGGGAAGATGTAGGCAAAGGCAGGCGCGAGCACCTGCGTAGCGAAAACCAGTGGATGAGGAGGCTGCGACATGGCACAGCTACCGAGCCCACAGAGCGCGGGCGGAAGGCGGTGCTCTTTATATGTTGACAGGGTCGATGTTGTCGCTGGCGGTTGCGCTTGCCATCCGATGTCGAGGGTCCAGGAAGGGGGCGCTCTTTTCACCGATGCATCTGCGCTGCTCAAACCGAATGGTCCGTTGTACCCGACGCAGACCGGCTGCTCTGGGTCCGGTAGAACAAGCCAAGAAGTGTCGAAGATGGCTGGGAAGATGTAGGCAAAGGCAGGCGCGAGCACCTGCGTAGCGAAAACCAGTGGATGAGGAGGCTGCGACATCGCACAGCTACCGAGCCCACAGGGAAGTCTACAAGGAAGTCGACAGGGAAGTCTACAGGAGGTTTATTACGTTCCATGAGCAGGAAGCTTCTACCACCCTGAGATTGAAAGTCCAGTGCCGCAAAGGATAGAAAGCCTTCATCCGCAAGCTGGGGAAGTCGACGATTGCCCTACTCACCTTCGTGGGGCGTAAAGTAAAGCGTTGCGTGCACTATAACAGCGTGGTGACTGTGGGGCGCGAATATAAGCGGACTATTCCCGCGTGTTTCCGATGCGGCACCATCGGTCACCGCGGGGACTTATGCCCGAACCCTCAAGACAATCGCTGCGGACACTGCGGCTAAACGGCCGCAGAACTCGAAGACGGGAACATGGCGTCCCACGAGTGCACTCTTTCCTGCATCGTCTGCAGTGGCGGCAATCTTACGCGCTTGCAAGACTGCAAAGCCAAATTCCGACGGCTGCAACGACTGGTCAACACGACCGGTCATAGAAAACAACCTCAGAGTGCAGCAGCCCCGGGTCCTGGCACCACTCCGAAAGTCCCCCCACCTAGCAAGAAGATAGTGAGTGCAACGCACAATCGGACAAGCGCCACCGGTGAGCGCCTTGCGCGGGCGTGCCCCCAAGCCTCCTCGATCAACTAATCAGAAGGCGTCACTTGATCCAGGCGCTCCCGCATTCCAAAACAGAGATTTTTCGGTTCTTATGGGCCCTCCGCCCGGCGCACCAAAGAAGACACCACAGC
Organism: Amblyomma americanum; assembly: GCF_052857255.1. Classification (NCBI taxonomy): domain Eukaryota; kingdom Metazoa; phylum Arthropoda; class Arachnida; order Ixodida; family Ixodidae; genus Amblyomma; species Amblyomma americanum. The sequence continues at coordinate 157,555,004 of NC_135498.1, read as the reverse complement.
CCAAAGTAGGCAGCCGATATGGGCCTCCTCCGCCTTCCCATACTCCCGCACCTGGTCCACCACCAAATATTCCGCCTTCTTCTGCCCCCCCCCCCCCTTAACTCTGACGTCGCGGACCTCTGCCGCGAGCTCGAGACTCTCCGGGCACAAAATGGTCAACTCCACGCCATACTCAACTCCGCTCAACTTAACGAAATGCTCAGCTCCGCGCCCTCTACGTTCGACCCCTTCTGACTAAGATGAACAAGGAGGACCATAATGACCGGCGCCAGGCACGGTCGGATGCCCTGCACCGCCATTATGGCTCAAAGAAACACGTCTTCTACGTCGACATTGCCGGCCCCTACAACTCCAGGGAAGTATGATACATGGCTGCAGTCATACACGAGGGAAAACACGTGGACGATCTCTCGTTCAGAGCACCAAGCTGAACTCATGCGGAGGAGGTAGCGATCGCCTTCGCAGCCTCCCATCCCGGCTCTAATTTCATCCTCACAAACTCTCGCGGAGCCTGTCGTAACTTTGATCTTGGTTGGGTCACTCCCCATGCTCACTAAATTCTTCACCACAGTACTCGCGACTGCGATCCAACTCATGGCTCAATCATATGGGTCCCCGGCCAACAAGGCATCCCAGGTAACGAAGCCGCCCAGGAGGCAGCCCGCGCACTCACTTACCGGGCACCAGGCGTTCCTTGGGAAGACCTTAACCCGGATCATAGCCCTATTCTTTCTTTTAAATATATTACTGAGCACTATCGTGCCAAACACAGGCGCTACCCGGTTCCTATGAAGGGACTGGGTAAAGCTGGCGAACGAACTCTCCTTAGGCTCTTTACAAACACCCTGCTGTGCCCAAAGGTTCTCAAGCACTTTGACTCTTCTTTTGACGGCCGCTGCTGATTCTCTGGGGAGGTGGCCGACACCTGTCACATGGTTTGGGCATGCAGGCAAAATCCTTCTCTGCCCCCATCACCCCTTCCCCTACCCGAGAGGACTGGGAGGCGGCTCTGTTTGGCTGCCAGGAACTTTCGGCCCAACAGGCCCAACCAGGGCCTGTTGGGCCGAAAAGAGGCGAGACCCACTAGGGGCCTCTCCCCTAGCGCCTCTCTGTACATATAGATAAATAAATGTTTTTCACCACCACCACCAGCGGGTGCGATTCAACTATACACTGTCCTCGGTCAAGGTGCGTGACGTCACGGAGGGAGTAGGCACCGCACCTGGGATGCCTCCTTTCCCCCTCTCCGCAACGTGATCACGGAGCCAACATCTGCCTCTCTCCACGGCAGGCGTGGCATCGATCATACCGAGCGTTCAGCCGAACGCATCAATTTGCACCGGCGTTTGACGCAGAACCCACTTTCAAGACCTGAGCATGCGATGCCAGCAGACGCTTTCCCGCTTGACCGAAGGTCAAGGTCAAATGTCAAGGTCAAATATCAAGGTCAAAGTCGAGATAGTTGGTGCAACAGCCGCTGGTGTCGCTGATGTAGCTGACGTCATTTTCAAGCAAGGGGAATGGATTAAACAGTCATTGCCGGGACTAATACACGCGGATGATATAGTGCAGATGGCTGACAACAAGGAAGATTTGCAGAAGTTGATAGACATTTGTGGTACAGAGAGAGATAGATTCAAGTTAAGAGTTTAGTAGACAAAAATCTACAGTCATGATATTTATTGATGAGGGCGGCGAGCATAGAATACAGGAGTTCATGCTAGAAGTAGTGGATAAGTACAAGTATCTTGCGGTGCGGATAAATAACGGTGCTGAGTATCTCACAGAGCATGATAAATATGTAATGAATAAAGCTAGTAGGAATGCAGCTTTCATGAAAAATAGGGCACTGTGGAAAGAAGGTATGAAGTGGTAAAAGGGATCTGGAAAGGGGTGATGGTTCCTAGCCTACTTTCGGTAATGCACTCCTGTGCATGCAACCAGATGTTCAAGCAAATTTAGAAATCAAACAACGTGGTGTAAGGAGGCTGGCTTTGGGAGCACATGGCAGTACACCATATCAGGGGTACGGGGTGATATGGGAAGGGCGTCGTTCGAGAGCAGAGAAGCTCGCTGTAAGGTAGCATTTCAGGAGCGATTGAGAAAAATGGGGGAAAAGCAGTGGGCCAGGAAAGTTTTCAGATACCTGAAGATAAGGAATGTTGACACGAAATGAAGAAAGCGAAATAGAAAATCGACAAGCAAATATCTCGACAGCAGGAGAGAGGAAAATCAGAAATTTTCGATTAAGAAAAAGGTTAAAGAAACAGAGAGAGCTCTGTGGAACACAGGGATGCTAACGAAATTGGCACTAGGAACATACAAGATCTTTAAGCAGTAAATTGGCAAATAAAATAGCAATGATAATTGTAGGGGAAGCTCTTTGTTGTTTGAGGCCAGGACGGGAGTTTTGCGGACTAAGACATATATAGTCAGGTACCAGGAGATAGACAAGTTGTGCGTTGCGTGCGGAGAGGAGGAGGAAACAGCTAAACACTTGATACTTTTCTGTAAAGGGCTCCTCGCTGCAGTGGAAAGCCGAGGGGCTGATTTATTCAAGATATTGGTGTTTAATGACAGTGAAGGAAAGGTAGATTTTAAGCGGGTAGAAGTAACCAAGCGAAGGTTATCTTATTGGTGGCTAAAATCAAGACAAGAGTAAAATTTCACAAGTCATGACTCGGTGGCTTGAACCACCTCCTGATTTAAAGGGTTCAGCCTCATCCAGTCATTCATTCATCATGTGTCGAACCTGAATACCACCATTTATGCTCATGGTTTCACCTCTAGCTACATTCAAGGTGAAACTTGCGGCTCCGCTGACCGCTAGCTACTTTCAAGGTCAAACTTGCGGTCCCACTGACGGCTCGAAAACCTGGCGTATTGAAGCTTTGCACTTCGAAAGTTGGCAGTGGCTTAACTTGGCTAACCCTGGAATTCAGCGAGAAGCAAGGATGCTTGCTTAAGTGTCTGAGGCTCGTCCACGGTAACTCCGCTACACGCTCGCGACAGCCGTTCTATATAAACCCACACGACCAAGTGGCTATGACGTGGTATCATATGTTCTTACGACGCCCCCATCGGATGTCACCACGTGACTTCACGTCACCCGATCGGATGTTCTTAAGGCCAAAGGTCACACAATCTGCCGCTTTGGTGGCTCAGTGGTTATGGTGTTCGGCTGCTGACCCGCAAGTCGCGGGTTCGATGCTGACCGCGGCGGTCTAATTTCGATGGAGGCGAAATTCTAGAGGCCTGCGTACTATTCGATGTCAGTGCACGTTAAAGAACCCCGGGTGGTCGAAATTTCCGGAGCCCTTCAATATGGCGTGCCTCACGGCCTGTGTCACTTTGGGACGTTACTCCCGCATAAACCATAAGCCGAACCGTCACCCAATGTCCAAGGTCATCTAAAGGTCAAAGGTTAAGGGTTCGAAACCATAACCATCATCATTATCATCAGCCTGACTACATCCACTGCAGGGAAATGGCCTCTCTCATGTCTCTCCAATTAACCCTGTCATTTACCAGCTGCGCCAAACTACGTGCAAACTTCCTAGTCTCGTCCGCCCACCTAACCATCTGCCGCTCCCTGTTACGCTTCCCTTCTCTTGGAATCCCCTCCGTTAACCTTAAAGACCAGCGATTATCTTGCCATTGCTGTACATGCCCTGTCCAAACCCACTTCTTCCTCTTGATTTCGACAAGCATGTCATTAAAACGCGTTTGTTCGCTCACCAACTCTGACCACTTCCGGTGTCTTAACGTTGCACCTATCATTTTCATGTCCATGGCTCGCTGTGTTGTCTTTAACTTAAGCTGAACCATTTTCATTCGTATCCACGTTTCTGCCCCGTAGGTGAGTACCGGTAAGATAAAGCTTTTTTACAGTTTCCCTTGAGGGATATTGGTAACCTGCCATCATGATCTGAGAGTACCTTCCATATGCGATCCACCCCGTCCTTATCCTTCTAGTTATTTCCTTCTTATGATCCGGATCAGCTGTCACTACCTGCCCTAAGTAGACGTATTCATTTACCCCTTCCGGCACCTCGTTGCCAATTGTGAACTGCTGTTTCGTTGCTAGACTCTTGTACATTACATTGGATTTCTACATATTAATTTTAGATCCACCATAAAGCTCTGTTGGTCTAACTCATTGATCATGATTTCCAGTTCATCTCCTGAGTGACTCATCAAGGCAATGTCATCAGTGAATCGCAGATTGTTCAGGTATTCTTCATTAACTCTTATCCCCAACTGTTCCCAATTCAGGCCTCGGAATACCTGCTGTAAAAAGGCGGTGAATAGCATTGGCGAGATCGTATCTCCTTGCCTGACGCCCTTTCTAACTGGAATTTTATTGTTGACTTTATGGAGGACTAAGGTAGCTGTACAGTTGCTATATATATCATCCAGTAACCCATAACTTCCAGTACACCATAACTGCACCAGATCTGGCCATACATGGCTAACGTGGTAGGGCTGAAGGTCGTTTGAAGTCATTCTTCGGCCTACGCGACGACTGCTTTACCTGCGTAGTGAAGCTTCTCGTTTCAAAAGAACTGAGTTTCGACGGATGTATGGACGGAAACTACTTTTATTAGAACAAAAGGATTGCTGGTGGTTTAGTTCTGGTTAACCCTGGTCGAAAGCGAAAAGCTGCCTCTCCCTGGCTACGTTTGTGGTCGAGCGACTGGCGGTCTCCACGGCAGGCGTCGCATCGAACACATCTAGCTGTATGCTGAACGCAGCAAAGTGTACCGGCGTTTAATGCAGAACCCTCTTTGATGCCTTGCGCATGTGATTCGAGCAGGCGTTTTAATGCTCCCCTCGGTCAAGGTGTGTGTCGGTACGGAGAGAGTATTTTATTTTTGAAATATGTTGGAGTGCTTGGCTTGAAGCACTCTGGCACGGCTCGGCCCTGTACTGCACTGCCTCCGGGATCGGCCCGGGGCATATTAGCGCGGCGCGTCTTTTCTTTCACTCTTTGCTCTCCTATCCTTTACACCTACTACTTTCAGCATGCAGCAGCTAGCGAGGCTCGACTTGAGCCAGCAGGCAGGCCCGTGCTCTTTCCTTTTCCTTCTTCCTCTCAGAAACACCAATCAGTTTTTGTAGTCGTTATTGAGAGCGCGAAAGAGACGCAACAACTATGGAACGAAGCGAGGAAGAGAAAACGCACTCAAGAGGAGCCAGAAGAGCCCGCCGCACAACTGGAGAAGCGTCGTACGTCGTAGCGAAGATGCGGCTAAAAAAAGTCGTGCCACATCCCGGAGTGAGTCTCCAGTTGCGGAAGAGACCGGTTTGAGTTCTCGAGAGCGTCGGAATGAGACGCTGCGTAGACGACGTGCCGAGGAAACGAAGCTTTCGCAATTCAACTAGGGTTAACGAGAGCTAAACCGCAGCCAATTTTTTACTTTTTAGCGCAGTCGATACGCCGCGGTCGCTGGTGGCTTTCGACGCCGCGCAGTGTTCCCAATACTTGGCCGTCTTCGAAGGGAGCTGATCAGTTTCTTGTCGGAAGAACCCTTTTCTTGGGGGAGGAAAAGTTTCTCCGGCAGTGGTCGTGGCCATTCATTTCTGTTAGCGACAATCGTCTCGTCCTGGTTTTTTGGCCAAACTGGCGCTAAGCCCTTCTTTTTTTTCCCGTATCAGATTATTGCTGCTTCTAGAACCCTTCTGTCAATAAGTATGCAATCACGTTTTACTTCGCCCACGAGCAATTTCTGTTAGTTACGCAAAGATGCGTATGGTACCTCTTTAATTGGCTCGTCTTACACGCTTAGCATCATGTCTACTTGCGAATGTCAATGTATCCAGTATCCTTCGCATGTGTACATATGTAAATAATTTTTTTCTAATCAAGCTTTTAATGGCTCGTGGTCCGCCGTAAGTGTCCATTAGCAGAAAGTGTCACACTGACAAACAGAAAATCTTTATTGCTGCAAGCGATTTTTAGAGCTTGCTGGGTCCCTGGGCCACTGCGCGGTCCGGTACTGCATCATGTTGGTCATGTCGGGACATCACGTCAGCAGCAGGAGTCTCCGCAGCAAGCTGCGATGTCGGGTCTGCAGACGTGAGCAGGACCTCCCAGTCCTCCCAGCCCGAGATGGCGTGCTGTCCCTGCGGGCGAGGGTCAGCAGGGCAGCCGAAAATGATGTGGGAGAGCGTGGCGTGAGAGTCACCGCATAGGGAGCATGCAGGGGTGTGCCACAATAGTGGGATAACAGCTGAGGGGATGACAGACAGCGGGCATGGAGGCGTCTAAAGAGAGTCTGTTGGGAGTGCGTCAGAAAGGGGTGGGCAGGGGGCAACTCCGACGGTCTAAACGGGGTATTTGCGTGAGCTCTGCAAAGGCGATGAGCCGCAACTCCTCGAGCGGTCCCTGCAACTCCGAATTTCCTTGCACCATTATGATCTCGAGGAGTGCACCCAAACGCTTCCATCGTATTTCCTATCCCGTTTAATTTTTTGATGCGAAAAGCTTCACTACGCCAGCTTTTCTAGCCGTCAGCGGGGCCGCAAGTCTGGCCTTGAATGTAGCTAGAGGTAAGTGGGGCCGTAAGTTTAACCTTGAATGCATCTAAAGCTGAAACCTAGGTAGTCAGGTTCGACCCATGACGTCAGCTACAGCAGCGACACCAGTGGTTGTTACACCAATTATCTCGACTTTGACCTTCACATTTAACCGTGACCATTAACCTTGACCTTCGTTCAAGCGGGAAAGCGTCAGCGAGCATCACATGCACAGGTCATGAAAGCGGGTTCTGCATAAAACGCCGGTGCACTTTGATGCATTCAGCAGAACGCTCGGTGTTATCGATGCCATGGCGGCCGTGAAGAGCGGCAGACACGCGCTCCGTCACCGCATTGCGGAAAGGAGGAATCCCAGGTGTGCTGCATACTCCCTCAGTCACGTCACACACCCTTACATGCGGAGCGGCAAAGCGTCTGTTGGAATCGCATGCGTAAGGCATCAAAGTGGGTTCTGCATAAAACGCTGGTGTACTTTGATGCGTTCAGCAGAACACTCTGTATTATCGATGCCATGGCGGCCGTGTAGAGCGGCAGACGTGCGCTCCGTCACCGCATTGCGGAGAGGAGGAATCCAAGGTGCGCTGCCTACTCCCTCCGTGACATCAAACACCCTGACATGCGGAGCGGGAAAGCATCTGTTGGAATTGCATGCGTAAGGCATCAAAGTGAGTTCTGCATAAAACGCCGGTGCACTTTGATGCGTTCAGCAGAACGCTCGGTATTATCGATGCCATGGCGGCCGTGGAGAGCGGCAGACGTGCGCTCCATCACCGCATTGCGGAGAGGAGTCCCAGGTGCGCTGCATACTCTCTCCCTGACGTCACACACCCTGACTAGCGGAGCGGGATAGCGTCTGTCGGAATCGCATGCGTAAGACATCAAAGTACCCGCCGCGGTGGCTCAGTGGTTAGGGCGCTCGACTACTGATCCGGAGTTCCCGGGTTCGAACCCGACCGCGGCGGCTGCGTTTTTATGGAGGAAAAACGCTAAGGCGCCCGTGTGCTGTGCGATGTCAGTGCACGTTAAAGATCCCCAGGTGGTCGAAATTATTCCGGAGCCCTCCACTACGGCACCTCCTTCTTCCTTTCTTCTTTCACTCCCTCCCTTGTCCCTTCCCTTACGGCGCGGTTCAGGTGTCCAAAGATATATGAGACAGATACTGCGCCATTTCCTTTCCCCAAAAAAACCAATTATTATTATTATTAAGACATCAAAGTAGGTTCTGCATAAAACGCCGGTGCACTTTTATGGGTTCAGCCTAACGCTAGGTGTGTTAGATGCGACGGCTGCCATGGAGACCGCCAGTCGCTCGACCAGAAGCGTAACCAGGTTCATGCAGTTTTTCGCTTTCGACAAGGGTTCACCAGAGCTAAACGACCAGCATTTTTCATTGTTTATTTTTAAGCTTTATTTTTAATTTTATATTTATATATTTTTTCTGCATATACATTTAATTTGCATCTTTTATTTTTTATTTCTCGCTTTTTATTATTTATTTCTTTTAAAGTTATTTTTTAATTTCTTACATGAAGACTGCTTTATGATTTGTATGATATACGATTTCTATGCTGTTGGGTACTTGTCCACTCGAAGTAGCATTCAAATTTTAGCTTGGCGTTTTTTTGCTGACGACGACGACGACAGGAAAATTTCCTTTGACGATAGAGGTGTACAGCTTCGCTCTAAAAGAAAAAAGAGGTGGAAAAAATAAAAAAGGAACAAAGGGAAATAGGAATAGAGCCACGTACAATCGGCCAGACGTTTACCAAAACAGGACAAAAAAAGGTAAAAATATAATGAACGCAAAAATAATAAAAATAAACAACACAAAAATGAGAGAAATAACCATAAATATCTGAAAAAAAAGTACAATGGCTGCAGGCGTCGTTGAAAAAAACCGGCGTTCTAGAAAATTTCATGCTTTCGCATTCCTGGACGCACGCTGACTGAAGTGCCTTCAGAAATTTTTTTGCGCGTTATTAGTGCATCTTTTTGCTGTGAACAAGTGTCTTAATCAGCTTGTGAAGGACATCAGTTTATAATTAGCAAGTTTCAAAGTATGCTTTTCTTTGGGTGAATAATGTTGTGCCGTGTGGAGATGGTAATTATGACTCGTCAGGTGCAGTGTCACATTCATTATACGGATCATATTTTGGGTGATGCCGCAGGTCGTACATGATAATGGGTTCCTATGGGTCCCACATGTGGGGAGGATGTTGATCCTACAGAGATTCGCACACCATTATTAGAAGCGCTAACCGAGCCCACATTCCCATGTAGAGCCCCCAGAAGTCCTTTGCCATATTTTTGAGGACACGGGCAACCTAAATGTGCGCTCTATGCAGTGAGAGAGTAAACAGTGAAGGTGGAAAGATGCTGATTCAATGTTTATTCACGCAGTTGTGTCATTGTAGTGGAGAAGCCGCCTTGCATTCCAGAGGTGTTGGGTTCAATCCGCTGTGATGCTGGGCACCTATCGGGGTTTTCAGTAGGTGCAAGATATCCCCCGGCTTTTCTGGGTTGAAATATTTGTGAAAAGTATCTTAGACCAAGCCGGAGATTGCTTCTTTACTATTGTTTCCTAGTGCTACCGACTGCAGCTTCAACGCCATCATCTGTACTACATGCCTGTGACCTTCCTTGTTCCATCATTTTCTGCCCTATCCTTCTTACTGAATAGCGAAGGTGTGTGCACCAACACGCCACCTAGTCCACATGCATGTTCCTTCAGTCATTCCACTTAAGGCCTACCGGTGAAGTTAAAGCCAAGTCCTGTGACGACAAAAGCACATGAATAAAAAGTGTGCCTGCACGTCTCACCATTGGTGGGCGAGGAGGCAGTGCAGGTAGCAAGGTGCTGATCCACTGTTTATTCTTCACGCAGTTCAGCGCCTGCCACGCCAGTGACATCATCGAGAATCCTGAGCGGCACAGCTCCATTGTGCCACCGACTGCAGCTTACCTACACATGGAAGCTCCCCTACACCTGGGCGACCTTCCGTTGGAGCGTAGTCAATCACGCGGGAATGCATGCGCCGAGATGCCGATGATATGTTTTTTTTTTCTAATCTGACATACCGTGCACACTACGTCATCGTTGAGTGTTTACAGGTGACCTTCAGAAACAAGATCAGGAAGGTTTCCTTAAGTTGAGTTGATTGAGGTGTTGAATGCTACAGGTGGAGTTAGCCTTGCTTTATCTGCCGGCAATTGCTCCACAGTAGCGTCCCTTCTATATTAACATTGTCCTAAAGCCTGTCGCATCTACCCCGCTATGCGCACAGTCTATTATAATAGCACACATTCTCTGCCGCAGTCTATGCACACAATTATCTCCCATATATGTACACAATCAATCCACACAGTCCACATCACAGTCCACTCCCTTAGTGAAGGCCTTCCTCGTGCATGCACGAGATGAAAGCACTAAACTGCCCTGATGCATTTCTGCAGTGATGTCATCTACGCGTAGCACGGATCAGGTTGCTAATTTGTGCTTCAGCTGCTGTTCCCAAGCCGTGGCCCAGTGGGTTGGGCGCCCGTCTCGGCTGCGGGAGGTGGTTGGTTCGAATACCACCGCCGGACACCCACCAGTAAAAATGGGTACAAGCGGCCCCCGGCCCGGCGCCCGGCTTTCTTTATGGGTGTTCGCTTGGGAGAAGCTTCGTAAGTCTCGCTGCACCCCTCGCTGGTGAAGCCCAGTTTCGAACGACATCGCAGCCTGCTAAAAGTGGTACCCTTCTGCCAATACGGTTTGAATGCGAGCATAGCCTCGATGCGCTGTCACTGGGCGCGTACACTCTAGCGCAATGGCTTCTCCTCCTCTGTGCGGACAAAGAAGCCGTTCCGCAAAGAAGGTAACTCCATTAGCGCCACGGTGTCTCCGCGACGACGCCTCCCCTCTCACGAGATGCACACACCGTCGCCTGCAGTTCTTTCGACAGAACGCACAACTCTCGTCGAACCTTGATCCGCTGGCACACAGCAGCATCAGCAGCAGTCATAAAACAAGGGCCACAGGTACGCCTCTGCCGCACAACGCGGATTTAGGGTTGGCTGACGGCGGAACAATTCGCTGACCCGTCAGCACAGCGTCTAGGACCCTTTTCCCAAGCATTTTACCCAGAAAAACCGAGCACCATGCCGAGGAAATCTTGTACACATTACAAAACTGGTGAGTTCATGGAAGAACTGGGAACCCCGCACCTTCCGATAGCAAGGCGGATTCTCTAACACACGCCCGTCGCTTTCGGTTGCAATATAGGCTACCGCAAGTGATCTAATACAGGCGTAGCAAAGATCAGACCACTAATTTTTGCCTTAGTTGGCTGCTGATCGCATTGTCGCGGGCCAGTATCTACCGTGTATTCCTTATTTTTCTGTCCGAAGTAACCAATTTCCCTTCTAGAAGCTGGGTTGGGTCTCGCAGTTATTCCCCAGATGGCGCAGCCTCTCAAATCGGCTGCTCGGCTCGCCGAAATGAAAATTCTGCTGCTACCGACTGCAGTTTTTCGGTGATGCCAGACAATTCAGGCATGTTTCGTTGTTGAGTTATTTATGAAAAACTGAGACTATAATGAGCTACCATGTGGTCGGTGGTTCAGCAGAAATAGGCCTATAGTTCGCGCAGGAGAATTTTTTACATCCCGCAGAGATAAATACAGAACACGCGGTACTTCGTGGTTGCCGCAGTGTCTCGTGGTCTGTGTTCTAATTTCTCTACTAGGTACCAGTTGAATCCATTCGTTCTGCACTGCTCAATGGTCGTCGTCAGTACCACTGCCACAAGGTGAGTCAAAGAGGCTCTCATATCAGCGGCAGCGTTTTTTAGCCGCACACGATCGAAGTTGACACGTCCCACAAGGGGGCCAACAGAAAAAAGCAAATCGTTTGTACACGAAGGCTTGTAAAACACCAAAAATTAAAAGGGGGGGGGGGGTTGTGACACGCAAGCTCCGCATTTAGGAGTATGAAGCGATAGCGATAGCGAAGACACGGACACTGTTCCCATACTATGTGAAAGACAACACGGCATACATGTGGAGACACGCTTTAACCAAGCCGCACAAACGAGCAACATCACTACAATAAAAAAGTGCCTGCGTGACCTGAGGGTAGCATGTCTGACTCGCAACCCAAGGTTAAGGGACTCGATTCCTAAAATAAATATCCCACACCTCTTTTCAGCACAGTTTTGTTTACTTTATATACTTATTTTTCCGGATGACGTCTTATTGATGTTGAGACCTTTGAATCACCATTTTTCTGAGGTCTTAAACCTTTCAGATCATTTTTTGTTTACATCAGAAAGAAACATTTAACACGTGAATAGTTAAGTCAGGCTTCAAGAGAGATAATTTGTTAGTTTCACAGCGAAAAATATTAGCGTTAAATTTTTTATTGGGATGTGCGAAATTTCGTGCAATGCGTAATATCTCATGGAAACAGCAACATAGGTTTGGGTTTCGTTTATGGGGTTTAACGTCCCAAAGCACCTCATATGAGGGACGCCATAGTGATGATATCTAGAAATTTTGACCACCTGGGTTTCCATAACATGCTCTGACATCGCATAGTAGACGGCCTCTAGAATTTCGCCTCCATCGAAATTCGACCGGCCCGGCCGGAATCGAACCCGCGTCTTTCTATTGAGCAGCCGAGCCCCATAACGCCTGAGCCACCGCGGTAGCTAAACAGTAACATCGTCCAAGACTTGTCAGGTAGGCACTTGAAGGATCGTGCAATCAATTTGTGCTTTGCAAAATCCATGTCACTATTGAGTTAGGGGAAAAAATTCACTTTATTATTGACGCCAAAAATATGTCTCCAGAAAAATGGCGGAGAACATGCTACTCCACTCACTTTTTCGCGTAATATTACTTGCTGCGTTGACTATATCACTTAATCACCATTTCGGCGCCATGAAGAAGGCTAAATTTACCTTACCTGCAACAAGGATATCATAGCTAGGTGGGTTACACTCTCTGAAAAAGCTGCAGATTTGCTTTGTATACGGTTATGTACAAAACGCATCAAAGAATTAATTACCTTTCATTCCACAGCTTCCCATGTGATGTCCCGACACTCTCGACCAATACAACTTTTCCGCACACACCGGCGACTAACACTACGCCGGGATTCTCCGCTGAACGGGACACTTGACGCCACCCCGTTCCGTTAAAAACGGCGATGGGAGCAGTGCGTGCTGTCCATCTAGAGAGAAGCGAGTGAACACATTCAGAGGTACGATCGCTCCAACGCCCCCGAGAGCACAGTTCCAGCTTGTTCCATCCAGGCAACGTTAGCGCTGCGGCATGTTGGGATAGAAAGTTCGTGATGTTTAAAAATAGGTTGATTATCAGGAAATGAACGAGCACAATGACCACCTCGCTTCTCGGCTGAGTAGGAATGAAAGAAGAAATGCCTATGTCGATGGCTCTGGAATATTTACCGACATGGAAGCCACTGCCCGCTTAAGATCTGTTTGTTTTTAACGGCCAAGCGTTCATTGTCCCGTTCAGCGCATAACCAATCGTAGCTGGCGTCCTTGGCGGTGTGTGCGCAGAAACTGGTGATTCGTGTGTCGCAACATGACTCAAACGCCATTAGGACATGGAAGTGTAGAAATGAACTGCGCTCAGACACTTTAGCCCTGGGCGACGCAGGCACGTTCGTGTGGCTTGGTTAAAGAGGGACTTCATATGTACGTCGGGGGAAGGGGAGGACGCAGTGGCCAGGCTCGACAGGTAATAATGGATGCGGTACATCGGTACAGGTACACTCAGGAGAGGTGACGATGTTTTCTTAAATTTTATGAACGGCGCGTGGCTGAGTTTGAGCCAATGAAAACAGAATAATGAATTTATTACCGCATTAGCACGTTGTTATGCGTTTAACTACTCCCGTACCAGGTGCAGAAGAACCGCTAGGGTGAACATCTCTGATTGCATTTCTCTCGTGATTATTTTGACGCCCGTTTGTATTTGGCAATACAGGAGGTCTCGGTTCAGTCTATCACAGTGGGACTTCCTCCTGTACAACCTGCTTCTGACTGTGCATCCAAGAAACTGAAAAATCTACATTGATTGAACGAATTTAAACAGCATTCGGCCAGTGAAAGTTTTTCAGTGTTGCTACTGCTTGAACAATGAAACACGTAGCTGTACATGAAACATTGCACTCACATTACTGGACTGACGTGAATGTATTTCTGTCAAAATATTTGTGGCATATGTTGCCGTGAGTTTGGTAATCTTGTAAAACATGCACTCTGCCGGGTGGTGGGAGCCCGCAACGCAGCCAAATGACCCATGAGCTGCAACGAGTTGGTGCCGCGGCGTCTCACATGAGTGTGAGAGTGGAAAACTGCTACGAAAGTGACCGTGGACGGCATGGCACCGACCTTAGTAACAGCGGCAGCTTAACCCCTGCTGTCATGGTCCTTTTACAAGTGACCCAAGAGGCAAATGATAAGCTTTATATGTGGTCCTTCCTAAGCTGCATGGTCCACCTTTTCACTTCATTCCAAAATGCGCGCCCTTCAAGCATTATGGGGTTGAGCCCCTATAAAAGTGTCAGAGCACACCGCTGACATTTACAAAACATTTTGGTCAATGCATCTCCACATTGACCTGTTCCTAAATAAATCTGCAACATGCATGAGAAGACACAGTGGCCGAAATGAGCTGTGAAGACACTATAGGTTTGAACGGAAGCGCTACGGAAAGACACTGGGGTCGGGAGGATGTTTGGTTGGGTATTAGAAAGGTGTGCGATTCAGGTATGGTGAGGAAGAACCATTGTGAACAGCACAACTGATCAATCACTGCATAACTCTTGCATCATCACGCGTTTAACCACTCCCATATCAGTCGCAGCATAATTTGTTAGGGTGAACATCTCTGATCACATTTTTGTCCCGCATATTTGGACACTCCTTACTTTTTACTACAACAGAAGGTCCTGATGTAGTCTATCCCAGTAGGACCTTCCTCTGTATAACCTTCTTGTGACTGTACATCAAACTAACTGAAGAAATTTGCATTCATTCATTGATTAAATTTTGAACAGTTTAACAAATGGAGACAGTATTTAGGCCAGTCACCATTATTATTGATACTTCATGAGCAAGGGTGCGTATGGCTGCACACGACACTATGCTGTCACATCCCTGGATTCTGGCGAATGGCTGTCTGTCACATTTTGTCGTATGTGTTGCCGAGAGGATGCTAATCTTGAAAAACGTGCATTGTTTCAGGTGGTGGGAGCCCACCCAGGAGCCAGATGACAGATGAGCTGCAACAGATTGGTGCTGTGGCTGGTCACATGAACACAAGAGTCG